>NW_020839218.1:0-6733 GCF_003676395.1 Aethalodelphis obliquidens
ACCAAGGACCTAGAAGAACTAAAGAGTAAACAAACAGAGATGAACAATGTTGGGAGCCAAGAAGTTTTCGCCATTAGAAGATGGCCTATACCCTGCTTCTCTTCCTGATTTATGAGATAGAAGTTCGCGCCTAAAATGAAAGCCCGCGCACGCAGCACCAATGATGATTAGCCAAGTACTTCCCTCATTCTGAATCCCGCCCCCCTTTCTCTGCAGTGTATAAATACAGCTACCGCAGCAATAAAAGTTTGAGGCTTGATCAGGATTTTGTCTTGCCTCCATTCTTTCGCGTCTCCTGCCCTTCCCCCTTTTTTCAACCCCCACAGGTTCCTCCTCGGACTCACAAGGATTTGTCCTGCTGGTCGGGACTCCCGGGGACGCCCGGGGCCGTACACAATTGGCGCCCAACGTGGGGCTCGAGGAACGGATCCTGACGGAGGTAGCACGCTTACGAACGCCTGGCCAGGCACCCACTGAGCCGCCGCGAGACTTACTCGAAAGTGCAGCTTGATTAGGTCCCCGGAGGACTGGCCGCCCTTCGGCAGTCGTGACCTGAGGATAAGGTAAGCGGAGCTATAAATATGGGACAGGAATTGAGTTCCCATGAACTCTTTCTTCAGGGGATCGAGGATTCCCTCAAGATGCGGAAGATTAAGGCTAGAAAAAAAGATTTGCGTGAATTTTTTATGTTCTTGTCTGATGTTTGCCCATGGTTCCCACAGGAAGGGACAATAGATAAAAAATGCTGGAATCGTGTAGGAAATTGTTTAAATGATTATTATCAAACCTTTGGGCCTTCTAAAGTGCCTGTAACTGCATTTTCATATTGGAATTTAATTAGGGAGATTCTCATGGGTCATTTTTTTGACCCCGATGTCCAAAAGGTTGTAGAGACCGGGGAAACAATTCTTAAAGCAGCCTCTCGTCTCCATTCAGCTTGTCCATCCGTTACCATTGATATGGGTTCAAATGAAGAGTTCCCAAAAATTCCAGAAACCGGTCATCATTATCCCACAGATGATAAAGTTATCCCAAAGATTTATCCTTCCCTTACTGCTATTAAGGGTGATCCCAATGATGACCAGCTTTCCCCCCAAGATCAGGAAACTCTCGATGAGCAGGCTGCTCGTTATCATCGCAATGATGATCCCTGGGGATTCCCCCTTTTGAAGCCTCCACCATCTTATAATACTCCTCATCAGATGCCTGCCTTTAGCGCCCCTGCTCCCATTGCCCCCCTGATTGATCCCCTTCGACAGGCTAAGATGGCCTTAACCCAGGAAATTTCCGCTTTGAGAGATGTTTTACAACAAAAACGGGAACGCTTGGATCTCCTAAAGGAGCTTAAGGCCCTTGAAGTGGAGCTTACTTCTTTTAATGTCTCGAACGGTCCCAATAAACCCCCGCTTCGACAAAAACCAGGATCCATTAAGTTAGCCTTCCCTGTTACTCGCAGTCAAAATTTACCCACTCAAGGTGAAATTCAAGCTGAAGATAGTGAGGAAGGGGAAGAGGAAGAGGGAGAAGAATCTCCTGAACCTGATGAGGGACCAGATATTCATAATTCTTCTGGGGGCGGCCCTTTTGAACATAAATATCGCCGCCTCAATTTAAAACATATAAAAGATTTAAAATCTGCTGTCAATAATTATGGGCCCACAGCCCCTTATACATTGGCAATCTTGGAGGGATTAAGCGATCGCTGGCTGACCCCAAATGATTGGCTTACCCTGGCTCGGGCCACCCTTTCTGGGGGAGATTTTGTTTTATGGCGCACTGAATTTGCAGAAAATTGTAGAGAAACTGCCCAAAGAAATGCTGAAAACAGAACTTCCCGATCATGGACCCGAGATAAATTACTTGGCTGTCCCCCCTATGAATCCAATGAGTCTCAGGCTGCTTTTCCCCCTGGTTTGTTGGCTCAAATACAACATGCTGGCCTTAAGGCCTGGCGCCGTCTTCCGCCTAAGGGTTCGCCCACAACTTCCTTGGCAAAAATTCGCCAGGGACCAGAAGAGCCTTATTGTGAGTTTATTAGCCGCCTCACGGACGCCGCCGAGCGTGTAGTGGGTGATAGTGAAACTGATAATGCCTTTGTTAAACATTTAGCTTATGAAAATGCCAATCCGGCCTGCCAAGCTGCCCTTCGGGCTCATCGTGGTGGTAGCCTGGCTGATTACATTAAGTTGTGCTCCGGAATTGGTCCCTCCCATTCTGTTGGTCTTGCGATTGGAGCTGCTCTAAAAGATTTTATTAAAGATACATCCGTTCTAGATAAACAACAAAAAACTTGCTATAATTGCAAACAACCTGGACATTTTGCCCGGGATTGTTCATTACGTAGACAAGGACAGTCATTAAAGGCTAACCCACAACAACCCCAATATCAATCCCGGGCTCCTCCCACCACCGTTTGCCCTCGTTGTAAAAGAGGCAAACATTGGTCTTCAGAATGTTTTTCAAAAACGGATATAAATGGCCAATTGCTCCCCAAAAAACAGGGAAACTTTTCACGGGGCCAGCCCCTGGCCCCTTCCTTGGAACCAAACCAAGGGGCAATTCGGTTTGTTCCTCAAAAATCTGGACAAGTTCCCTGCACCCAGATGTTGGCTCCCTCTGTCGAGCCACACCCGGAAGCGCAGGATTGGACCTCTGTGCCTCCACCGACTCAATATTAGTCCCAGAACAAGGAGTACAACCAATTCCCACAGAAGTTTATGGCCCCCTGCCCCCAAATACTTTTGGTTTAATTTTAGGAAGAGGTAGTTCCGCTTTGGCTGGCCTCCAAATTATACCTGGTGTTATTGATAATGATTATTCAGGTCAAATTACCCTTTTGGCATCTGCTTTACAAGGCCCTATATCAATCCCTAAAGGTCAAAGGATAGCACAGTTAGTATTGTTGCCCCTAAATTCTTTAAATAAGAGCCATACTAATTGTCCTAGAGCAGATGCTGCTTTTGGCTCCTCAGATGTTTATTGGGTCCAACAAATTACTCCTGAAAGGCCACTCCTAACCCTGTGGTTAGATGGAAAGAAATTTGAGGGTTTAGTCGATACAGGAGCCGATGCAACAGTTATTTCGGAAAAATATTGGCCCTCCTCTTGGCCTTGTACAGTGTCTATAACTCATTTACAAGGCATAGGACATTCTACCAATCCTAAACGGAGTTCTAAAGTTCTTACATGGATAGATACTGAAGGTAATACTGGACAGGTACAACCTTATATTTTGCCACATATCCCGTTGAATCTTTGGGGACGTGACATCCTGTCACAATTAAAGTTAATCATGGCCAGCCCCAATGAGGTGGTGACCCAACAAATGCTAAACCAAGGGTTTCTACCAGGCTTAGGCTTAGGAAAAACTAATCAGGGTATTACACGACCTATTTCCCTGGCATCTAACATAAATCGCCAGGGCCTAGGCAGTTCGCCTTTTTCTTAGCGGCCATTGACCTTCCTGTGCCCCATGCGGACAAAATACGATGGAAAACTAATGATCCCGTTTGGGTGGACCAATGGCCTCTAACAGAAGAAAAACTTACAGCTGCCACAAAGTTAGTGCAGGAACAATTGGCCGCTGGACATTTAGAAGCCACTACTTCGCCATGGAATACCCCTATATTTGTGATAAAAAAGAGATCTGGCTCATGGCGACTTCTCCAAGATCTTAGGGAAATTAATAAAACAATGTTTACTATGGGAGCTTTACAGCCTGGCTTGCCTTCTCCTATTGCCATTCCAGCTGGCTATTTTAAAATCATTATTGATCTTAAAGATTGCTTTTTTACTATCCCTCTCCATCCTCAGGATAGAGAGCGTTTTGCATTTAGTCTCCCAGTAATTAATTTTAAAGGCCCAATGCCACGTTTTCAATGGAAGGTCCTCCCGCAGGGTATGGCCAATAGCCCCACCTTATGTCAAAAATTTGTTGCACAAGCTGTAGACCCTCTTAGGGCTCGTTGGCCTGGTATCTATATCATTCATTATATGGATGATATTCTTTTGGCTGGAAAATCAACTGATGAACTCCTTAAGTGTTATCAAGATTTAAAAGATAATCTTGCTTCCTCTGGCCTTCAAATTGCTTCAAATAAGGTACAATTAAAAGATCCATACTATTATCTTGGTTTCGAATTAAACAAAAAAATAATTACCACTCAAAAGATACACATACAAGTATCACATTTGCAAACCCTCAATGATTTTCAAAAATTTTTGGGAGATATTAATTGGCTACGACCGTATCTTAAACTTACTACGGGAGAGTTAAAACCCTTATTCGAAATTTTACAAGGGCCATCAGATCCCTTGTCACCCCGTAGGCTGACTAAGGAGGCTAAAAATTCTCTTCAATTAGTAGAAAAGGCCATTAGATGTCAACAGATTACCTTTTTAGATTATGGTCGTCCCTTTAGTTTGATTATTTGTGCCACTGCACATACACCCACTGGAGTCCTATGGCAAGATCATCCCCTCTTGTGGATATATTTGTCCGTATCTCCTAATAAAGTGCTTAAGACCTACCCTTCCTTAGTAGCACAGGTTCTTACTTTGGGCAGAGAAAAAAGCCGTCAATTTTTTGGCAGAGATCCTGATCATTTGATTCTCCCCTATACCAAAGAAGAGCTTGGTTGGTTATTACAAACTGATGATAAATGGCTTGTTTCCTTATCCTCCTTTCAGGGTAATATTGATAATCATTATCCACCTGATAAGCTCCTTCAGTTTGCTAGAAAACATCTGTTTATATTTCCCAAAATCACTTCTGCTGTTCCTCTGGGAGATGCTGCCCTAGTATTCACTGATGGATCATCATCCGGTGTTGCTGTATTTGTTATAAATAATCAGCCCTATAGGGTACAGTCCCCCTTTTTATCAGCACAACTTGTTGAGCTTTTTGCCATTCTTCAGGTTTTTGAGATGTTACAGAATATCCCCTTTAATTTATATACGGACAGCTCATATATAGCTTTGTCCGTCCCCCTTTTAGAAACTGTTCCATATATTAAACCCTCTTCCAATGCTGTTCCCCTTTTTCAACAACTTCAAAGTCTTATACTTCGAAGACAAGCGCCTTTTTTTATTGATCATCTTAGGGCTCATACAGATCTTCCTGGACCCCTTTCTCAGGGCAATGATTTAGCTGATAAAAATGCCCGCCTGATGTGCACCGTAACCTCTGATTCTGTTTCTCAAGCTACTCAATTTCATCAGCTACATCATGTTAATGCACATACTCTTCGCTTAATATTTAAGCTTACTCGAGAACAATCAAGACAAATTGTAAAAAATTGTCCAGGGTGCGTTACATTTTTACCTCTTCCACATCTTGGGGTAAACCCAAGAGGTCTATTACCTAATGAAATCTGGCAGATGGATGTTACCCATCTTGCTAAATTTGGAAAATTAAAATTTATTCATGTGTCCATTGATACCTTTAGCGGCTTTATATATGCCTCCCTTCAGGGAGGAGAAGCCACAAAAAACACTATTTCACATGTGCTCCAATGTTTTACAGTTTTAGGCAAGCCTCAAATAATTAAAACAGATAATGGGCCTGGGTATACCTCCCAGGCTTTCCAAGATTTTTGCACCCGGCTTCAAATAAAACATCTTACGGGAATTCCATATAACCCCCAGGGTCAAGGCATAGTAGAAAGAGCCCATCAAACCCTTAAAAATACCATTTCCAAGCTTAAAAATAATGATTTAACTGCTACAAAAAATTCCCCAAAAAATATTCTTAGTCATGCCCTGTTTGTAATTAATTTTTTACAATTAGATAATAATGGTAGATCTGCCGCCGATCGCCTTTGGCATCAAGAAACTAAAAATCAATATGCACAAGTTATGTGGAAAGACCCTTTGACCTTTAAATGGCATGGACCCGATCCACTCCTCATCTGGGGGAGGGGATCCGCATGTGTATATAATACCAAAGAAGGTGGAGCACGCTGGTTGCCTGAGCGCCTTATTAAACCTATAAGTTCTATAAAGTAATAAATTTTATCCAGGGCCCTTTTCCCTGAGATTGTATTTCTTTTTCTTTTTCAGAAAAAGATGGAGACCCTCCTAATATTGAAAGAGCGGCAGAGACGACATGAGCTATCCGTTGTGACCCTGATTCTGTCATCTTTCCTGGTTGTTGGACAGGCTGAAAGCACTCCCCACTTGCCTCAAAATTTAACCTGATACATTACCATCGCCTCGCCATTACAGAAGCAGAACCAAAGGATGATTCTGGCTGCCCCTCCACTGGAGCGGCATGAAACAGAGACATGCCTACCCCCCTCTTTGATGGAGGGTATGGGTACCGAGTTGAGTGTGGCAGCAAAGCATGCACAAGGGAAAACGCGTATATATGTATATACAAGGTAATCTCTGTTATTCCCTGTGAGTATACCTGAATTATGATAGAGGTTGGTATCTAAACATTGTTTTTGGCTTTTAGTAGCTAAGATTATCTTTGGCTCTGCCTCTCCTCCCCAAAAGATACCAAGAGCCGATGAGTGTGGACACACATACCTTGTCCACGGGAGGATTCAGGTCACTACTCCCTCACTCGGTTAATGCCCACCTCCTTAAAAGAAATAAAAAGGGAGGAAATGTTGGGAGCCAAGAAGTTTTCGCCATTAGAAGATGGCCGATACCCTGCTTCTCTTCCTGATTTATAGATAGAAGAGATAGAAGTTCGCGCCTAAAATGAAAGCCCGCGCACGCAGCACCA
>NW_020839219.1:0-6726 GCF_003676395.1 Aethalodelphis obliquidens
TTTTATTTTTTAAATTTTATTTCTTTTTAATTTTGAATTTTATTTTACATTTTTATACAGCAGGTTCTTATTGGTTATCTATTTTATACATATAAATGTTTACATGCCAATCCCAATCTCTCAAATCCTCCCACCACCACCCTCCCAAGAGCTTTCCCCCCTTGTTGTCCATACGATTGTTGTCTACATCTGTTGCTCTATTTATGCCTTGCAAAATGGTTAATCTGTACAGTTTTTCTAGGTTCCACATATATGCATGAATATACCAGATTTGTTTTTCTCTTTCTGACTTACTTCACTCTGTATGACAGTCTCTAGATCCATCGACGTCTCTACAAATGACCCAATTTCATTCCTTTCATGGCTTAGTAATATTCCATTTTATATATGTACCACATCTTTATGCATTCGTCTGTCTGTGGGCATTTAGGTTGCTTCCATTACCTCGATATTGTAAATAGTGATGCAATGAACATTGCGGTGAATGTCTCTTTTTGATTTCTGGTTTTGTCTGGGTATATGTCCAGTACTGGGATTGCTGTATCATATGGTAATTCTATTATTCGTTTCTTAAGAAACTCCATATTGTTCTCCATAGTGACTGTATCAATTTATATTCCCAACAATAGTGGAAGAGGCTTCCTTTTCTCCACACCCTTTCCATCATTTGTTGTTTGTAGATTTTCAGATGATGCCCATTCTAACAGGTGTGAGGTGATACCTCATTGTTGAGTCCATTTCGTTGAGCAAGGGGTAGGTCTTGTCTATTACATATTTGGCTTATGGAACGGTATCTGTGCTAATTTCAAACTCTGGTTTTATGCAGCACCCCAACTCACCTTTCCCCTTAAGCAAGCATAAGTTGGTTTTCTAAACTTGAGACCCTGTTCTGTTTTGTAATTCAGTTCATGTGTAGCCAAGTTTACATTCCGTGCATTAGTGATACCTTATGATGTTTCTTTTTCTGTGTGACTTATTTCACTTAGAATCATCGTGCCTCAATCCACTCATTATGCTGGTACAGGCCTGGTGACACAGATTTCATTGCTGAGTGGTATTCTGTTGTACGTAAGTACCGCAACTTCTTTATCAATTATTTGTTCTCTGGGATATTTAACGTGTATTGTAGAAGAGGTTCCTGTAAACAGATCCGTCCCAAATTTTGGGGTGGCTGTGTTTTTGATTTTAATTTTCCTAAGCTATAGGACCATAAGTGGAAATACCCTAGACTCTGTTGCTTTGTTTTTCAGATGTATCAGGAAACACCATACACTTGTCCAGAGTGGCTGTTGGCAATTTACATCCTGCCCATCAGCATAACAAGGCTCCTTTTTCCCCATAGCCTGTCTTGCCTTTCTGGATTTTACACTTTTTTCAGATGGCCCTTTAGACCGGGGGGAAGTGACACTTCATAGTAGTTCGGATTTCCATTGCAAGCTTGCTTGGTTTGCCAAAACGGGCATATGCGTGTTTTCCTGAATATATTCAGGAACAAACTCATACGCCCTTTTTTGCCAAGTGCATCATTGTCGATGTTCTGCCTCTTCCTATGCTTTAAATGCAAATCCAGTCTACCTCCTGAAATCGGTTTCTGAAATTCTGCCCCGCTTTGAAGTCCTCTTCGCAGCCTTACTTCAATATATTTTTGGACGTTATCTGTCATTTATAACTCTGCAGGTTTGTGAATTACAGGGCCCCTGAGCTCCTTTCTTCAACTCGCTTTCTTGTGAGCTGGCCGCAAACCTGCAAGACTGCTTCAGGCCCTAATCTGCTTCTGGCAGGGCATGCTGAGCCTTTGGGTAATTCCTCTTCCTGGTGGGAAATGAGTGTTAAAAATGCCCGTCCAGACACCTACCTCACTCTCAACCCCTTGGTGATGTGGGTCCTCTGGTTTGTGGCCACCTTTGCTGGGTTCCTCACCTTTCGATGATGTGGCCCCACTAGTGTGAGGACACTCCTGCCTGGTTCCTATCCACGTGGTTATGTGGACCCCCTGGTGAGAGTCTGTTCCTGGCTGTGTTCCTCACCCTTCTGTGAGGGAGACCCTCTGCTGATAGGTCACTCCTGCATGGCTGGCACACATTGCCTTGGTGAACTCAGCCGTGTGGTGGCAGTTGGAGCGTGCTGGGAATCTCCTCCCCCCGGTGATGAGGGCCCTCTTGCGTCAGGCCCTAACTGCTGGGCTCACCAACTTTTCTTAGTGAGCCCAGTGATGCTTTGGCACTCCTCTTAGGATCCCATCTCCATGGGGATGTGGGCCTTCTGCTCTGAGGTCCCAACGGCCGGGTTGTTCACATTTTCATGATGTGGGCTCTCTGGTGTTAGTTCACAGAGGCCTGGATCCCATAGCCTCTGTGCTCTTGGCCGCCTGCTGGGAGGTTCCAACTGCTGGATTCCTCACTTTTTTAATTTTTGGGGCCCTCTGTTGTGAGGATCCTCCTGTCTGCCTCACTCCCAGCCCCTTCGTGATGTGTGTCGTCTGGTTTGAGGCCACATGTGCTGGGTTCCTCACCTTTCGATGATGTGGGACCAATGGTCTTAGGAGACTCCTGCCTGGTTCACATCCCCTTGGTGATGTGGGCCCTCTGTTGAGAGTCTGATCCTGGCTGGGTTCCTCACCCATCTGTGAGGTGGGCCGTCTGCTGTGAGGTCACTCCTGCCTGGCTTGCTCACCTCGCCTTGTGGACATGAGCCCTCTGGTGGCACTTGGAGCCTGCTGGGAGCCTCCTCCCCTCAGTGATGAGGGCCCTCTGGCGTCAGGCCCTAACTGCTGGGCTCCCCACATTTTGTGATGTGCACCCAGTGGTGCGAGGACACTCCAGCCAGGTTCACATCCCCATTGGGATGTGGGCCTTCTGCTCTGAGGTCCCAACGCCTGGGTTGCTCACAGTTTCATGATGTGGGTTCTCTGCTGTTAGTTCACTCCTGCCTGCATCCCATAGCTTCTGTGCTCTCGGCCGCCTGCTGGGAGGTTCCAACTGCTGGATTCCTCCCCTTTCTTATTCTTTGGGCCCTCTGTTTTTAGGCTACTCCTGCCTGCCTCACTCCCATTCCCTTTGTGATATGTGTCCTCTGATTTGAGGCCACATGTGCTGGGTTCCGCACCTTTCGATGATGTGGTCCCACTGGAGGGAAGACAGTCCTGACTGGTTCCCATCCCCTTGCTGATGTGGGCCCTCAGGTGAGAGTCTGATCCTGGCTGGGTTCCTCACCCTTCTGTGAGGTGGGCCCTCTGCTGTGAGGTCAATCATGCCTGTCTGGCACACGTCACCTTGGCGACGTGGGCCCTCTGGTGGCAGTTGGAGTGTGCTGGGATCCTCCTCCCCTCGGTGATGAGGGCCCTCTTGCCTTAGGCCATAACTGCTGGGCTCCCCACATTTTCTGATGTGCGCCAAGTGAGTGAGGACACTCTTGCCAGGTTCCCATCCCCATGGGGATATGGGCCTTCTGCTCTGAGGTCAAAATGGCTGGCTTGCTCACAGTACCATGATGTGGGCCCTCTGCTGTGAGTTCACTCCGGCAAGGATCCCTTATCATCGGTGCTCTGAGCCGCCTGCTGGGAGGTTCCAACTGCTGGATTCCTCAACTTTTTTATTCTATGTGCCCTCTGTTGTGAGGCTCCTCCTGCCTGCCTCACTGCCAGCCCCTTGGTGATGACTGTCCTATGGCTTGAGGCCACATGTGCTGCATTCCTCACCTTTCGATGATGTGGCCCCACTCGTGTGAGGACACTCCTGCCTGGTTCCCATCCCCTTGGTGAGGTGGGCCCTCTGGCGAGAGTCTAATCCTGGCTGGGTTCCTCAACGTTCTGTGAGGTGGGCCCTCTGCTGTGAGGTCACTCCTGCCTGGCTGGCACACGTCACCTTGGAGACGTGAGCCCTCTGGTGGCAGTTGGAGCGTGCAGGGTGCCTCCTCCTCTCGGTGATGACGGCCCTCTGGCGTCAGGCCCTAAATGGTGGGCTCCCCACATTTTCTGATGTGCGCCCAGTGGTGCGAGGACACTCCAGCCAGGTTCCCATTCCCATGGGGATGTGGGCCTTCTGTGCTGAGGTCCCAACGCCTGGGTTGCTCACAGTTTTATGATGTGGGCCCTCTGCTGTGAGTTCACTGTGGCCTGGATCCCATAGCCTTGGTGTTCTGGGCCGCCTGCTGGAAGGTCTAAATGCTGGAATCCTCACGTTTTTTATATTATGTGCCCTGTGTTGTGAGGCTACTCCTGCCTGCCTCACTCCAAGGCCCTTGGTGATGTGGGTCCTCTGGTTTGAGGACACATGTGCTGGGTTCCTCACCTTAAGATGATGAGGCCCCACTGGTGTGAGGATAATCCTGACTGGTTCCCATCCCCTTTGTGATGTGGGCCCTCTGGTGAGAGTCTGATCCTGGCTGGGTTCCTCACCCATCTGTGAGGTGGGCCCTCTACTATCAGGTAACTCTTGCCTGGCTTGCTCACCTCGCCTTGTTGACATGAGCCCTCTGGTGGCACTTGGACCCTGCTGGGAGCCTCCTCACCTCTGTGATGAGGGCCCTCTGACGTCAGGCCCTAACTGCTGGGCTCCCCAACTTTTCTTAGTGAGCCCAGTGATGCTCGGGCACTCCTCTTAGGTTCCCATCTCCATGGGGATGTGGGCCTTCTGCTCTGAGGTTCCAACGGCTGGGTTGATCACAATTTCATGATGTGGGCTCTCTGGTGTTAGTTCACTGTGGCCTGGATCCCATAGCCTCTGTGCTCTTGGCCGCCTGCTGGGAGGTTCCAACTGCTCGATTCCTCAACTTTTGTATTCTATGGGTCCTGTGTTGTGATGCTCCTCCTGCCTGCCTCACTCGCAACCCCTTCGTGATGTGGGTCTTCTGGTTTGAGGCCACATGTGCTGGGTTCTGCAACTTTCAATGATGTGGCCCCACTGGTGTGAGGACACTCCTGCCTGGTTCCCATCCCCTTGGTGATGTGGGCCTTCTGGTGACAGTCTTATCCTGGCTGGGTTCCTCACTCTTCTGTGAGGTAGGCCCTCTGCTGTGAGGTCAATCCTGCCTGACTTGCACACATCACCTTGGCGACGTGGGCCCTCTGTTGGCACATGGAACCTGCTGGGAGCCTCCTCCCCTCGGTGATGACGGCCCTCTAGCATCAGGCCCTAACTGCTGGGCTCCCCACGTTTTCTGATGTGAGCCCAGTGTTGCCAGGACACTCCTGTCAGGTTCCCATCCCCATGGGGATGTGGGCTTTCTGCTCTGAGGTCCCAACGCCTGGGTTGCTCACAGTTTCATGATGTGGGCTCTCTGGTGTTAGTTCACTCCTGCCTGCATCCCATAGCTTCTGTGCTCTCGGCCGCCTGCTGGGAGATTCCAAATGCTGGATTCCTCACCTTTTTTATTCTTTGGGCCCTCTGTTTTTAGGCTACTCCTACCTGCCTCACTCACATGCCCTTTGTGATGTATGTCCTCTGATATGAGGCCACATGTGCTGGGTTCCTCACCTTTCGATGATGTGGCCCCACTGGTGGGAGGACAGTCCTGACTGGTTCCCATCCCCTTGGTGTTGTGGGCCCTCTGGTGAGAGTCTCATCCTGCCTCGGTTCCTCACCCTTCTGTGAGATAGGCCCTCTGCTGTGAGGTCACTACTGCCTGGCTGGCGCATGCCACCTTGTAGATGTGGGCCCTCTGTTGGCAGTTGGAACCTGCTGGGAGTCTCCTCCCCTCAGTTATGAGGGCCCCCTGGCGTCAGGCCCTAACTGTCGGGCTCCTAACATTTTCTGATATGTGCTAAGTGGTGCGAAGCCACTCCTGCCAGGTTCCCATCCCAATGGGGATGTGGGCCTTCTGTTCTGAGGTCCCAACGGCTGGGCTGCTCACAGGTTCATGATGTGGGCCCTCTGCTGTGAGTTCACTGTGGCCTGGATCCCATAGCCTCGGTGCTCTGGGCCACTTGCTGGGAGATTCCAACTGCTGGATTCCTCAACTTTTATATTCTATGGACCCTGTGTTGTGAGGTCGGTCCTGCCAGCCTCATTCCGAACCCCTTGGTGATGTGGTTCCTCTGGTTTGAGGCTACATGTGCTGGGATCCTCACCTTTCGATGATGTTGTCCCACTGGTGTGGGGACACTCCTGCCTGGTTCCCATCCCCTTGGTGATGTGGGCCCTCTGGTGAGAGTCTGATCCTGGCTGTGTTCCTCACCCTTCTGTGAGGTGGGCCCTCTGCTGTGAGGTCACTCCTGCCGGGCTGGCACACATCGCCTTGGCGACGTTGGCCCTCTGGTGGCAGCTGGAGCCTGCTGGGAGCCTCCTCCTCTCAGTGATGAGTGCCCTCTAGCGTCAGGCCCTAACTTCTGAGCACCCCACGTTTTCTGATGTGAGCCCAGTGATGCCAGGACACTCCTGTCATGTTCCCATCACCATGGGGATGTGGGCCTTCTGCTCTGAGGTCCCAATGTCTGGGTTGCTCACAGTTTCATGATGTGGGCTGTCTGGTGTTAGTTCACTCCGGCCTGGATCCCCTAGCCTCTGAGCTCTGGGCCGCCTGCTGGGAGGTACCAAATGCTGGATTCCTCACCTTTCTTATTTTTGGGCCCTCTGTTATGAGGCTCCTCCTGCCTGCCTCACTCCCAGCCCCTTGCTGATGGGTGTCCTATGGTTTGAAGCCACATGTTCTGGGTTCCTCACCTTTAGATGATGTGGCCCTACTCATGTGAGGACACTCCTGCCTGGTTCCAATCCATTTGGTGATGTG
>NW_020839220.1:0-6724 GCF_003676395.1 Aethalodelphis obliquidens
GTCTTTGACAGACACCTTTTTTACATTTTGTTATCTCCCTCCTTCTCGGAAGGGGGCCGGACATCCTGGAAATTTACCCATTGTCTAAGAAGCCCCTACTGTCTGGAGAGTTCTTAATCATTAGCTGGAACAATGTCCCTCGAGCCCCACATTCCCCCCTTTTTCTTGTGACTATTGATTCCAATCATGGAATCTCAACCTTCTGTTCGTAAACTTTGGTACTGTTGTCTTAACATTAGAACTTGTACAGTACTGATACGCTCTCTAATAAATGTTATCAAGCGATTTAGAATACATGGTCCAAAAGTTAAAATCAACAATAAAACAATAAGAGGTACCAACACACAAAAGTCAGCTGAGGTATTAAGAACCTCTAAAGAGACACAAGGGGTGAGCCCCGTGTTACATGCCCACCATCCATCTTGAGGAGGTACAAGATATCCTGAGCCTGAAGGGAGGCTAAAATCATGACAAAGGTGTCTATGGGACTGGGGAGGTGTTCCTATACAAGTACCATTTCCAGAAACCGAGGACAGGGTTAATTTACTGGTCCCTTCTTGCTTCCATCGACATTGGTCTGAGGAGGTAGAATTAGTATAGTTGGAGCTATATCCTATAGCATCATAATAAGGGGGAGGGGCAGCATAGCAAAGCCAACATGATTTTGTAGCCTCTGGGTTTGTAGCATTGAGAACCGTAAAGGCTGCCTGCACCAAAGAAAGCATCCTATCCCGAGGAGTCCCAGGCTTAACTGTGGGTTCTTTGGATCCAGAGGTTTCATTAGTCTCATTCTTTGTTGATGTAGTTGAAGGGGCCGGGGGAAGCAAAGGGGGGCCAAGTACGGGATTTGGGCCTATTGATATAGGAGCAGGAGTCTCAATCTTTAGCTTAAAGGTCATTAATATTCCTAAATCATATTCCCTCATGTAAAATCTAATGCCCCAAGAATGACCATTTATCCATTTTTCATCTCTTTTTCCGGGATTACTAAAGGAAATTTTAAGGGGATGACACCATCCTGAACATTTACTCCGGTGTCCGGTATCCTCATTATGAGAATAATTAGCCGTTACAGTAATAAAATCCCAAGTTAAGGTGGGTTTCCAATTAGTATCCCCGGTAGTTTTACATCCCCAGCTTTTGAATTCAGAGATCAAGGGCGGTGGAACCCGGGGCATACGTAGAAAGTGAGGATGTAGAAAGTGAGGATACCAAGCATCACTCTTTTGCCTGCATTTTTGCAACCCGGCCCAAACCAATCAGTTTCCGAAACTTTGGAAGGGGCAGTGTTCATATCATGAGAATCTTCTGTATCCCAATAAGGTGCTCCTATAGCCAATTTACAAACATCAGGAAAAAGATCTGGCCACCAGGTCCAGGGGGGGTGCAGTATGACTAATGGACCAGGTTACATCTCCAGTCTGAGAAATTACCTGCCAAGTTAAACGTTGGGGGAGGTGAGGGCTAAAATCACTTACAGTCAATAAAGGCAGTAAAACCAAAATTATAAGTCCTAGGTTCGTAGAAGCTTGAGTTTGAGCGGGTTGTCGGTTCTTTGGGCTCGCCATCCTGATGATGCCGTCGCTGGTGCAGCCTTCACATGTGAAGCATGGATCCAGGCAGCGATGCCGTCCACTTTTATGGCCGTTGGGGTGGTGAGGAGGACGGTGTATGGTCCTTTCCATCGAGGTTCCAACGTCTGGGTTCGATGCCGACGGACGTATACGGAGTCTCCGACTTGGAAAGGATGAGTTTCTCCCGGTGTTCCCGGTTGGTAGGCCTTGGCGAGTTGGGACCATATTTCCTTTTGGACCAGTTGGAGTCCCAATAGCCTAGCATACAAGTCAGTGTTATTTTGACAGTCTGGTTTTATTTCTTCTCCTAAGGTGAGAAGGGGAGGTGGGGCCCCGTATAGCACCTCAAAAGGAGTAAGATGGTACCGGGAAGGTGTATTCCTAACCCGGAACAGGGCTAAAGGAAGGAGCACCGTCCAATCTGTACCGCCAGTCTCCAAGGACAATTTGGTTAGGGTCTCTTTTAGCGTTCTATTCATTCTTTCTACCTGACCTGAACTCTGGGGTCTATATGCACAATGTAATTTCCAATCAGTCCCCAAATATCTGGCCACATCCTGACTTACCTGGGCGACGAAGGCTGGGCCATTATCAGACCCTATTACCTTTGGTGCTCCAAATCGAGGAAAAATTTCTTCTAAAATCTTCTTGGCTACTACAGCAGCTGTTTCTTTCTTTGTTGGGAAAGCCTCTATCCATCCTGAAAAAGTGTCTACAAAAACTAAAAGGTATTTATTACCGTACCTTCCAGGACGCACTTCGGTAAAGTCCACCTCCCAGTAAGTTCCTGGGCGGTCCCCCCTGAGTCTCTTTCCAGTTTCAAGTTTCCCTTTGTGAGCATTTACCTGTTGACATGGGACGCATTCCTGCACAATTTGTTCAGCTAATTTTGTCATTCCAGGGGTTTCGTACCCGGCTTTTTGTAACAAGGCTACCATCTTTTTAGTCCCCAAATGTGTCCATCTGTGCATCTGTTGTAACATGGATTCTGCTTGCTGAGGGGACAAAGTTCCTTTTGTTGTGGCCGGGATGATTTCTTCATCGCGGCCTGGTTTTTCAGGAACTTTATCTGACAGCCCTAGAATGACTTCTCCCGATGCTATTTCTCGGGCCACTTGGTCAGCCATATTATTTCCCCTAATTATTGGGGTATTTCCTTTTTGATGTCCAGGGCAGTGGATGATACTGACTTTAGTAGGAAGCATGAGTGCAGTCAACAAAGCCATGATTTCGTCTTTGTTTTTAATTTCTTTGCCACCTGAAGTTAGTAGCCCTCTCTGTTGGTAAATGGCACCGTGGATATGAGCGGTAGCAAACGCATATCTACTGTCTGTGTAGATGTTTACTTTTTTTATTCTCTGCCATCTCTAATGCCCTCGTCAGGGCAATTAATTCAGCTCGTTGGGCTGAGGTCCCTTGTGGTAGCGCCGCTGCCCATATGACTTGTTTCCCGTCTACCACGGCTGCCCCAGTTCGACGCTTACCTTCCTCCAGGAAACTGCTCCCATCCGTGAACCAGGTGAAATCAGCATCAGGGAGGGGCAGGTCCATCAGATCTGGCCTACTGCCGTGTGCTGCGGCCAGTACTTCCTGACAATCATGTATGATGGTGGAGCCTTCCAAGTCAGGATCAGGTAGCAAGGTGGCTGGATTGAGTCCTGTGGCTGGAGCAAACTTGATGCGATCTGAGTTTAGCAACAGGGTTTGGTAATGGGTCATCCTGGCATTAGTTAGCCACCTATCCGGTGGTTGACGGACTACATTTTCCAGGGCATGAGGAGCTGTTATCGTCAGATTTTGTCCTAAAGTTAGTTTGTCAGCATCTTTGACTAGAACGGCCACTGCAGCGATTATCTTTAAACAGGTGGGCCATCCTGATGCCACAGGGTCCAATTTTTTTGACAAATAAGCAACTGGACGATTCCAGGGACCCAATTTCTGAGTCAATACTCCTTTTGCAATGCCCTTATTTTCGGCCACATATAAATGAAAAGGTTTGGTTACATCTGGCAGTCCTAGGGCTGGAGCTGAAAGTAAAGCTCGTTTGATTTGGTCAAAAGCCCGTTGTTCCTTATCGCCCCAAACGAAAGGAGTGCTGTTTTTGGTTAGGGGGTACAATGGGGCTGCCAGCTCAGCAAACCCTGGAATCCATAGTCTACAGAATCCGGCCGTCCCCAAAAATTCTCTAACCTGCCTGGCGTTTTTGGGAGCCGGAATTTGGGCCACCGTATCCTTTCTGCTCTCCGTGAGCCATCTTTGCCCCCCTTTTAATAGATACCCCAGGTAACTGACCTGTTGTTGGCATATTTGTGCTTTCTTGGCTGAGGCTCTATATCCCAGGGTTCCAAGTTCCGTTAACAGTTTTTCAGTACCCTTGATACAATCTTCTTGGGTCTCAGCAGCTAATAAAATATCATCAACGTATTGGAGTAATGTTACCTGGGGATTTGATTCTCTATATGATGCCAAATCCTGATGGAGGGCTTCATCAAAGATGGTCGGGGAGTTCTTAAATCCCTGAGGTAGCCGTGTCCATGTCAGCTGACCAGACATTCCCGATGTTGGATCTTTCCATTCGAAGGCAAAGTAGGGTTGGCTCAGGGGAGAGAGTCTTAAACAGAAAAAAGCATCTTTAAGGTCCAAAACAGTATACCACGTATGTTGAGGTGGAAGAGTGCTCAGGAGGTTGTAAGGGTTTGGAACTGTGGGGTGGAGGTCTGCCACCCGTTTGTTTACCTCTCGTAGATCCTGCACCGGCCGATAATCATTTGTTCCTGGTTTCTTTACCGGCAGGAGAGGGGTGTTCCATGCTGATTGACATCTTATTAAGATGCCCAAGTCTAGTAGCCTCTGTATATGGGGACGGATACCGTCTTTGGCTTCTCTACTCATGGGGTATTGACGGACCGTTATTGGGGTGGCAGTTGCCTTGAGTTCCACTAGCACCGGGGGCCGATTTTTGGCCATCCCCATTCCGGCAGTTTCTGCCCAGGCTTGAGGGAACCGAG
This sequence comes from Aethalodelphis obliquidens, assembly GCF_003676395.1. Lineage (NCBI taxonomy): Eukaryota > Metazoa > Chordata > Mammalia > Artiodactyla > Delphinidae > Aethalodelphis > Aethalodelphis obliquidens. Next base: position 4,583 of record NW_020839220.1, read on the forward strand.
TTACCCAATCTGTAACATTAGCTCGTGAGGATGAAGGCTGCTCGTATATTTTATATTCATCTTCTAATTTCATAGTCAATATTTGAAGTAACCTTCCTTTATTATCAGTTATGGTGGGACCTTCTGGCTGAAAGTGGATTTGAGCCCCTACTTTGGAGAGTAAATCTCTTCCCAGCAAAGGATAGGGGCATTCCGGAATAATCAAAAATGAATGGGTTACTCGTCCAATCCCAAGATCTACTGTCCTTCGTGTGGTCCATGAATATTGTTTATTCCCAGTGGCTCCTTGTACCCATGACCTTTTAGCTGAGATAGGACCTTTTGAGTGGAGAAGGACGGAGTGCTGGGCTCCGGTATCTACCAAAAATTGAACAGGTTCCCCCTCCACTTTAAGAGTTACCCGGGGCTCGGGGAGAGGGTTCGAGCCCTGACTTTCCTAGTCGTCTTCTTCCAATGTTAAGATTTTGTTTCTGGTTGGCCTTCCTCCATTCTTTTTCTTAGGGCATTCTCTCGCCCAATGTCCTTTTTCTTTACAGTAGGCACATTGGTCCTTGTCTAATGGTCGCCTTCTGTCTGCCGTTCGCCCTTCCTGCCCATTTCTATCCCCTATATTTCTTCCTCCAACCACAGTGGCCAGTATCTTACTTAAATTCCTCTCTTGTCTCTTATCTCGTCTTCTTTCACGGGCTGCCTGCTCTTTCTGCTTTCTTTCTTCCTTCTCTTCCTCTGTTTCTCTTTTGTTATATACTTTATCTGCCTCTTTTACTAACTCCTGAAGCGAAAATCCCTGCAAGCCATCTAGCCTCTGTAATTTCTTCCTAATGTCAGGGGCCGCTTGATCAATGAAAGCCATTGCTACAGTAGCCCTATGTTCCTCCGAAGTTGGATCATAAGGGGTAAAGCGTCTAAAGGCTTCCATTAAACGTTCCAGGAACACAGTTGGCGATTCCTAGGGCCCCTGAGTTACTTCCCTTACCTTAGCCAAATTAGTGGGCCGTCTGGCCGCTCCATGGAGACCCGCCACCAGAGCCTGGCGATACGTTTTCAGGCGCTCCCTACCTTCCGGGGCATTGAAATCCCAGTTTGGCCTGACGAGTGGGAAACCAGCATCAATCTCGTTAGGCAGCTGGGTAGGTTGCCCATTGGCGCCTAATACATTTTTTCTGGCTTCTAAAAGAACCCGTTGCCTCTCCTCAGTCGTTAGGAGAGTCTGGAGCAGCTGCTGACAATCATCCCATGTGGGCTGGTGGGAGAAAACAAGAGATTCTATTAAAGCGGTAAGGGCCTGTGGATTTTCGGAAAAAGTTGGGTTATGCATTTTCCAATTATAAAGATCTGCAGAGGAAAAGGGCCAATATTGGAGAGGTCTATTCCCTTGGCCGTCGGGGGGGCCATACTCTCTAAGAGGTAGGGCAGTGGAGTCCGGGGAGATAGCCCTCCGGCTCCTAGTGCCCGCTGAGGGACCCCTTTCTTCTTCCATCATGGATGGTTCCCTTGGTGCCGAGGGCAGTGGAACTGGGGGTCCTCTAGGTGGTAGGGGATTTGGGGCCGGAGGATAAGGGGGTGGGGAATCCAAAAGAAGCAAATCGGACTGCGGGTCAGGATAAATCGCCTTCGGTGGATCCGGGGCGTCGGGTAGCTTCTCCGTGTTGGGGTTTTTCTTTAAGGCTAATATCTCCGACGCTGCTGATGTGTGCGCGGACGTACCTGTTGAGGAAACAAAGGGCCGGACCCACGGAGGTGGGGAGAGAATTAAATCTTCCCAGACCAAGACATATGGTACTTGGTCTGGGTGTCCGTGGGGATCTATATTAAATATCTTAGACTTCAGCAGCTTAATCTTGTCTAATAAAAAGGATCCTTCGGGGGGCCATCCTATCTGAAATGTTGGCCATTCAGAGGCACACAAAGTCTGCCACTTTCCTTTTTTTATTTTTACCGAAAAATTATGGGCTCTGGCCCGAACTTCGGTCCAATGGCTTAGGGTAAGGGAAAGAGGAGTCGTCATAGTCTGTCCCATTGTCGTCCGTCAGAGAAGAAGAATAGACCACAATACAGAAACAGTTAAAACTCCATGAAACACATATACGCATGGGCCACCGCGAGCTCGCTTCAAAACCGAAACTTCTTCAGATGGCAGTT
>NW_020839221.1:0-6724 GCF_003676395.1 Aethalodelphis obliquidens
AACTGCCATCTGAAGAAGTTTCGGTTTTGAAGCGAGCTCGCGGTGGCCCATGCGTATATGTGTTTCGTGGAGTTTTAACTGTTTCTGTATTGTGGTCTATTCTTCTTCTCTGACGGACGACAATGGGACAGACTATGACGACTCCTCTTTCCCTTACCCTAAGCCATTGGACCGAAGTTCGGGCCAGAGCCCATAATTTTTCGGTAAAAATAAAAAAAGGAAAGTGGCAGACTTTGTGTGCCTCTGAATGGCCAACATTTCAGATAGGATGGCCCCCCGAAGGATCCTTTTTATTAGACAAGATTAAGCTGCTGAAGTCTAAGATATTTAATATAGATCCCCACGGACACCCAGACCAAGTACCATATGTCTTGGTCTGGGAAGATTTAATTCTCTCCCCACCTCCGTGGGTCCGGCCCTTTGTTTCCTCAACAGGTACGTCCGCGCACACATCAGCAGCGTCGGAGATATTAGCCTTAAAGAAAAACCCCAACACGGAGAAGCTACCCGACGCCCCGGATCCACCGAAGGCGATTTATCCTGACCCGCAGTCCGATTTGCTTCTTTTGGATTCCCCACCCCCTTATCCTCCGGCCCCAAATCCCCTACCACCTAGAGGACCCCCAGCTCCACTGCCCTCGGCACCAAGGGAACCATCCATGATGGAAGAAGAAAGGGGTCCCTCAGCGGGCACTAGGAGCCGGAGGGCTATCTCCCCGGACTCCACTGCCCTACCTCTTAGAGAGTATGGCCCCCCCGACGGCCAAGGGAATAGACCTCTCCAATATTGGCCCTTTTCCTCTGCAGATCTTTATAATTGGAAAATGCATAACCCAACTTTTTCCGAAAATCCACAGGCCCTTACCGCTTTAATAGAATCTCTTGTTTTCTCCCACCAGCCCACATGGGATGATTGTCAGCAGCTGCTCCAGACTCTCCTAACGACTGAGGAGAGGCAACGGGTTCTTTTAGAAGCCAGAAAAAATGTATTAGGCGCCAATGGGCAACCTACCCAGCTGCCTAACGAGATTGATGCTGGTTTCCCACTCGTCAGGCCAAACTGGGATTTCAATGCCCCGGAAGGTAGGGAGCGCCTGAAAACGTATCGCCAGGCTCTGGTGGCGGGTCTCCATGGAGCGGCCAGACGGCCCACTAATTTGGCTAAGGTAAGGGAAGTAACTCAGGGGCCCCAGGAATCGCCAACTGTGTTCCTGGAACGTTTAATGGAAGCCTTTAGACGCTTTACCCCTTATGATCCAACTTCGGAGGAACATAGGGCTACTGTAGCAATGGCTTTCATTGATCAAGCGGCCCCTGACATTAGGAAGAAATTACAGAGGCTAGATGGCTTGCAGGGATTTTCGCTTCAGGAGTTAGTAAAAGAGGCAGATAAAGTATATAACAAAAGAGAAACAGAGGAAGAGAAGGAAGAAAGAAAGCAGAAAGAGCAGGCAGCCCGTGAAAGAAGACGAGATAAGAGACAAGAGAGGAATTTAAGTAAGATACTGGCCACTGTGGTTGGAGGAAGAAATATAGGGGATAGAAATGGGCAGGAAGGGCGAACGGCAGACAGAAGGCGACCATTAGACAAGGACCAATGTGCCTACTGTAAAGAAAAAGGACATTGGGCGAGAGAATGCCCTAAGAAAAAGAATGGAGGAAGGCCAACCAGAAACAAAATCTTAACATTGGAAGAAGACGACTAGGAAAGTCAGGGCTCGAACCCTCTCCCCGAGCCCCGGGTAACTCTTAAAGTGGAGGGGGAACCTGTTCAATTTTTGGTAGATACCGGAGCCCAGCACTCCGTCCTTCTCCACTCAAAAGGTCCTATCTCAGCTAAAAGGTCATGGGTACAAGGAGCCACTGGGAATAAACAATATTCATGGACCACACGAAGGACAGTAGATCTTGGGATTGGACGAGTAACCCATTCATTTTTGATTATTCCGGAATGCCCCTATCCTTTGCTGGGAAGAGATTTACTCTCCAAAGTAGGGGCTCAAATCCACTTTCAGCCAGAAGGTCCCACCATAACTGATAATAAAGGAAGGTTACTTCAAATATTGACTATGAAATTAGAAGATGAATATAAATTATACGAGCAGCCTTCATCCTCACGAGCTAATGTTACAGATTGGGTAACTCGGTTCCCTCAAGCCTGGGCAGAAACTGCCGGAATGGGGATGGCCAAAAATCGGCCCCCGGTGCTAGTGGAACTCAAGGCAACTGCCACCCCAATAACGGTCCGTCAATACCCCATGAGTAGAGAAGCCAAAGACGGTATCCGTCCCCATATACAGAGGCTACTAGACTTGGGCATCTTAATAAGATGTCAATCAGCATGGAACACCCCTCTCCTGCCGGTAAAGAAACCAGGAACAAATGATTATCGGCCGGTGCAGGATCTACGAGAGGTAAACAAACGGGTGGCAGACCTCCACCCCACAGTTCCAAACCCTTACAACCTCCTGAGCACTCTTCCACCTCAACATACGTGGTATACTGTTTTGGACCTTAAAGATGCTTTTTTCTGTTTAAGACTCTCTCCCCTGAGCCAACCCTACTTTGCCTTCGAATGGAAAGATCCAACATCGGGAATGTCTGGTCAGCTGACATGGACACGGCTACCTCAGGGATTTAAGAACTCCCCGACCATCTTTGATGAAGCCCTCCATCAGGATTTGGCATCATATAGAGAATCAAATCCCCAGGTAACATTACTCCAATACGTTGATGATATTTTATTAGCTGCTGAGACCCAAGAAGATTGTATCAAGGGTACTGAAAAACTGTTAACGGAACTTGGAACCCTGGGATATAGAGCCTCAGCCAAGAAAGCACAAATATGCCAACAACAGGTCAGTTACCTGGGGTATCTATTAAAAGGGGGGGCAAAGATGGCTCACAGAGAGCAGAAAGGATACGGTGGCCCAAATTCCGGCTCCCAAAAACGCCAGGCAGGTTAGAGAATTTTTGGGGACGGCCGGATTCTGTAGACTATGGATTCCAGGGTTTGCTGAGCTGGCAGCCCCATTGTACCCCCTAACCAAAAACAGCACTCCTTTCGTTTGGGGCGATAAGGAACAACGGGCTTTTGACCAAATCAAACGAGCTTTACTTTCAGCTCCAGCCCTAGGACTGCCAGATGTAACCAAACCTTTTCATTTATATGTGGCCGAAAATAAGGGCATTGCAAAAGGAGTATTGACTCAGAAATTGGGTCCCTGGAATCGTCCAGTTGCTTATTTGTCAAAAAAATTGGACCCTGTGGCATCAGGATGGCCCACCTGTTTAAAGATAATCGCTGCAGTGGCCGTTCTAGTCAAAGATGCTGACAAACTAACTTTAGGACAAAATCTGACGATAACAGCTCCTCATGCCCTGGAAAATGTAGTCCGTCAACCACCGGATAGGTGGCTAACTAATGCCAGGATGACCCATTACCAAACCCTGTTGCTAAACTCAGATCGCATCAAGTTTGCTCCAGCCACAGGACTCAATCCAGCCACCTTGCTACCTGATCCTGACTTGGAAGGCTCCACCATCATACATGATTGTCAGGAAGTACTGGCCGCAGCACACGGCAGTAGGCCAGATCTGATGGACCTGCCCCTCCCTGATGCTGATTTCACCTGGTTCACGGATGGGAGCAGTTTCCTGGAGGAAGGTAAGCGTCGAACTGGGGCAGCCGTGGTAGACGGGAAACAAGTCATATGGGCAGCGGCGCTACCACAAGGGACCTCAGCCCAACGAGCTGAATTAATTGCCCTGACGAGGGCATTAGAGATGGCAGAGAATAAAAAAGTAAACATCTACACAGACAGTAGATATGCGTTTGCTACCGCTCATATCCACGGTGCCATTTACCAACAGAGAGGGCTACTAACTTCAGGTGGCAAAGAAATTAAAAACAAAGACGAAATCATGGCTTTGTTGACTGCACTCATGCTTCCTACTAAAGTCAGTATCATCCACTGCCCTGGACATCAAAAAGGAAATACCCCAATAATTAGGGGAAATAATATGGCTGACCAAGTGGCCCGAGAAATAGCATCGGGAGAAGTCATTCTAGGACTGTCAGATAAAGTTCCTGAAAAACCAGGCCGCGATGAAGAAATCATCCCGGCCACAACAAAAGGAACTTTGTCCCCTCAGCAAGCAGAATCCATGTTACAACAGATGCACAGATGGACACATTTGGGGACTAAAAAGATGGTAGCCTTGTTACAAAAAGCCGGGTACGAAACCCCTGGAATGACAAAATTAGCTGAACAAATTGTGCAGGAATGCGTCCCATGTCAACAGGTAAATGCTCACAAAGGGAAACTTGAAACTGGAAAGAGACTCAGGGGGGACCGCCCAGGAACTTACTGGGAAGTGGACTTTACCAAAGTGCGTCCTGGAAGGTACGGTAATAAATACCTTTTAGTTTTTGTAGACACTTTTTCAGGATGGATAGAGACTTTCCCAACAAAGAAAGAAACAGCTGCTGTAGTAGCCAAGAAGATTTTAGAAGAAATTTTTCCTCGATTTGGAGCACCAAAGGTAATAGGGTCTGATAATGGTCCAGCCTTCGTCGCCCAGGTAAGTCAGGATGTGGCCAGATATTTGGGGACTGATTGGAAATTACATTGTGCCTATAGACCCCAAAGTTCAGGTCAGGTAGAAAGAATGAATAGGACTCTAAAAGAGACCCTAACTAAATTGTCCTTGGAGACTGGCGGTACCGATTGGACGGTGCTCCTTCCTTTGGCCCTATTCCGGGTTAGAAATACATCTTCCCGATACCATCTTACTCCTTTTGAAATATTATATGGGGCCCCACCTCCCCTTCTCACCTTAGGAGAAGAAATAAAACCAGACTGTCAAAATAACACTGACTTGTATGCTAGGCTATTGGGACTCCAACTGGTCCAAAAGGAAATATGGTCCCAACTCGCCAAGGCCTACCAACCGGGAACACCGGGAGAAACTCATCCTTTCCAAGTCGGAGACTCCGTATACGTCCGTCGGCATCGAACCCAGACGTTGGAACCTCGATGGAAAGGACCATACACCGTCCTCCTCACCACCCCAACGGCCATAAAAGTGGACGGCATCGCTGCCTGGATCCATGCTTCACATGTGAAAGCTGCACCAGCGACGGCATCATCAGGATGGCGAGCCCAAAGAACCGACAACCCGCTCAAACTCAAGCTTCTACGAACCTAGGACTTATAATTTTGGTTTTACTGCCTTTATTGACTGTAAGTGATTTTAGCCCTCACCTCCCCCAACGTTTAACTTGGCAGGTAATTTCTCAGACTGGAGATGTAACCTGGTCCATTAGTCATACTGCACCCCCCCTGGACCTGGTGGCCAGATCTTTTTCCTGATGCTTGTAAATTGGCTATAGGAGCACCTTATTGGGATACAGAAGATTCTCATGATATGAACACTGCCCCTTCCAAAGTTTCGGAAACTGATTGGTTTGGGCCGGGTTGCAAAAATGCAGGCAAAAGAGTGATGCTTGGTATCCTCACTTTCTACATCCTCACTTTCTACGTATGCCCCGGGTTCCACCGCCCTTGATCTCTGAATTCAAAAGCTGGGGATGTAAAACTACCGGGGATACTAATTGGAAACCCACCTTAACTTGGGATTTTATTACTGTAACGGCTAATTATTCTCATAATGAGGATACCGGACACCGGAGTAAATGTTCAGGATGGTGTCATCCCCTTAAAATTTCCTTTAGTAATCCCGGAAAAAGAGATGAAAAATGGATAAATGGTCATTCTTGGGGCGTTAGATTTTACATGAGGGGATATGATTTAGGAATATTAATGACCTTTAAGCTAAAGATTGAGACTCCTGCTCCTATATCAATAGGCCCAAATCCCGTACTTGGCCCCCCTTTGCTTCCCCCGGCCCCTTCAACTACATCAACAAAGAATGAGACTAATGAAACCTCTGGATCCAAAGAACCCACAGTTAAGCCTGGGACTCCTCGGGATAGGATGCTTTCTTTGGTGCAGGCAGCCTTTACGGTTCTCAATGCTACAAACCCAGAGGCTACAAAATCATGTTGGCTTTGCTATGCTGCCCCTCCCCCTTATTATGATGCTATAGGATATAGCTCCAACTATACTAATTCTACCTCCTCAGACCAATGTCGATGGAAGCAAGAAGGGACCAGTAAATTAACCCTGTCCTCGGTTTCTGGAAATGGTACTTGTATAGGAACACCTCCCCAGTCCCATAGACACCTTTGTCATGATTTTAGCCTCCCTTCAGGCTCAGGATATCTTGTACCTCCTCAAGATGGATGGTGGGCATGTAACACGGGGCTCACCCCTTGTGTCTCTTTAGAGGTTCTTAATACCTCAGCTGACTTTTGTGTGTTAGTACCTCTTATTGTTTTATTGTTGATTTTAACTTTTGGACCATGTATTCTAAATCGCTTGATAACATTTATTAGAGAGCGTATCAGTACTGTACAAGTTCTAATGTTAAGACAACAGTACCAAAGTTTACGAACAGAAGGTTGAGATTCCATGATTGGAATCAATAGTCACAAGAAAAAGGGGGGAATGTGGGGCTCGAGGGACATTGTTCCAGCTAATGATTAAGAACTCTCCAGACAGTAGGGGCTTCTTAGACAATGGGTAAATTTCCAGGATGTCCGTCCCCCTTCCGAGAAGGAGGGAGATAACAAAATGTAAAAAAGGTGTCTGTCAAAGAC
>NW_020839222.1:0-6724 GCF_003676395.1 Aethalodelphis obliquidens
AACTGCCATCTGAAGAAGTTTCGGTTTTGAAGCGAGCTCGCGGTGGCCCATGCGTATATGTGTTTCGTGGAGTTTTAACTGTTTCTGTATTGTGGTCTATTCTTCTTCTCTGACGGACGACAATGGGACAGACTATGACGACTCCTCTTTCCCTTACCCTAAGCCATTGGACCGAAGTTCGGGCCAGAGCCCATAATTTTTCGGTAAAAATAAAAAAAGGAAAGTGGCAGACTTTGTGTGCCTCTGAATGGCCAACATTTCAGATAGGATGGCCCCCCGAAGGATCCTTTTTATTAGACAAGATTAAGCTGCTGAAGTCTAAGATATTTAATATAGATCCCCACGGACACCCAGACCAAGTACCATATGTCTTGGTCTGGGAAGATTTAATTCTCTCCCCACCTCCGTGGGTCCGGCCCTTTGTTTCCTCAACAGGTACGTCCGCGCACACATCAGCAGCGTCGGAGATATTAGCCTTAAAGAAAAACCCCAACACGGAGAAGCTACCCGACGCCCCGGATCCACCGAAGGCGATTTATCCTGACCCGCAGTCCGATTTGCTTCTTTTGGATTCCCCACCCCCTTATCCTCCGGCCCCAAATCCCCTACCACCTAGAGGACCCCCAGCTCCACTGCCCTCGGCACCAAGGGAACCATCCATGATGGAAGAAGAAAGGGGTCCCTCAGCGGGCACTAGGAGCCGGAGGGCTATCTCCCCGGACTCCACTGCCCTACCTCTTAGAGAGTATGGCCCCCCCGACGGCCAAGGGAATAGACCTCTCCAATATTGGCCCTTTTCCTCTGCAGATCTTTATAATTGGAAAATGCATAACCCAACTTTTTCCGAAAATCCACAGGCCCTTACCGCTTTAATAGAATCTCTTGTTTTCTCCCACCAGCCCACATGGGATGATTGTCAGCAGCTGCTCCAGACTCTCCTAACGACTGAGGAGAGGCAACGGGTTCTTTTAGAAGCCAGAAAAAATGTATTAGGCGCCAATGGGCAACCTACCCAGCTGCCTAACGAGATTGATGCTGGTTTCCCACTCGTCAGGCCAAACTGGGATTTCAATGCCCCGGAAGGTAGGGAGCGCCTGAAAACGTATCGCCAGGCTCTGGTGGCGGGTCTCCATGGAGCGGCCAGACGGCCCACTAATTTGGCTAAGGTAAGGGAAGTAACTCAGGGGCCCCAGGAATCGCCAACTGTGTTCCTGGAACGTTTAATGGAAGCCTTTAGACGCTTTACCCCTTATGATCCAACTTCGGAGGAACATAGGGCTACTGTAGCAATGGCTTTCATTGATCAAGCGGCCCCTGACATTAGGAAGAAATTACAGAGGCTAGATGGCTTGCAGGGATTTTCGCTTCAGGAGTTAGTAAAAGAGGCAGATAAAGTATATAACAAAAGAGAAACAGAGGAAGAGAAGGAAGAAAGAAAGCAGAAAGAGCAGGCAGCCCGTGAAAGAAGACGAGATAAGAGACAAGAGAGGAATTTAAGTAAGATACTGGCCACTGTGGTTGGAGGAAGAAATATAGGGGATAGAAATGGGCAGGAAGGGCGAACGGCAGACAGAAGGCGACCATTAGACAAGGACCAATGTGCCTACTGTAAAGAAAAAGGACATTGGGCGAGAGAATGCCCTAAGAAAAAGAATGGAGGAAGGCCAACCAGAAACAAAATCTTAACATTGGAAGAAGACGACTAGGAAAGTCAGGGCTCGAACCCTCTCCCCGAGCCCCGGGTAACTCTTAAAGTGGAGGGGGAACCTGTTCAATTTTTGGTAGATACCGGAGCCCAGCACTCCGTCCTTCTCCACTCAAAAGGTCCTATCTCAGCTAAAAGGTCATGGGTACAAGGAGCCACTGGGAATAAACAATATTCATGGACCACACGAAGGACAGTAGATCTTGGGATTGGACGAGTAACCCATTCATTTTTGATTATTCCGGAATGCCCCTATCCTTTGCTGGGAAGAGATTTACTCTCCAAAGTAGGGGCTCAAATCCACTTTCAGCCAGAAGGTCCCACCATAACTGATAATAAAGGAAGGTTACTTCAAATATTGACTATGAAATTAGAAGATGAATATAAATTATACGAGCAGCCTTCATCCTCACGAGCTAATGTTACAGATTGGGTAACTCGGTTCCCTCAAGCCTGGGCAGAAACTGCCGGAATGGGGATGGCCAAAAATCGGCCCCCGGTGCTAGTGGAACTCAAGGCAACTGCCACCCCAATAACGGTCCGTCAATACCCCATGAGTAGAGAAGCCAAAGACGGTATCCGTCCCCATATACAGAGGCTACTAGACTTGGGCATCTTAATAAGATGTCAATCAGCATGGAACACCCCTCTCCTGCCGGTAAAGAAACCAGGAACAAATGATTATCGGCCGGTGCAGGATCTACGAGAGGTAAACAAACGGGTGGCAGACCTCCACCCCACAGTTCCAAACCCTTACAACCTCCTGAGCACTCTTCCACCTCAACATACGTGGTATACTGTTTTGGACCTTAAAGATGCTTTTTTCTGTTTAAGACTCTCTCCCCTGAGCCAACCCTACTTTGCCTTCGAATGGAAAGATCCAACATCGGGAATGTCTGGTCAGCTGACATGGACACGGCTACCTCAGGGATTTAAGAACTCCCCGACCATCTTTGATGAAGCCCTCCATCAGGATTTGGCATCATATAGAGAATCAAATCCCCAGGTAACATTACTCCAATACGTTGATGATATTTTATTAGCTGCTGAGACCCAAGAAGATTGTATCAAGGGTACTGAAAAACTGTTAACGGAACTTGGAACCCTGGGATATAGAGCCTCAGCCAAGAAAGCACAAATATGCCAACAACAGGTCAGTTACCTGGGGTATCTATTAAAAGGGGGGGCAAAGATGGCTCACAGAGAGCAGAAAGGATACGGTGGCCCAAATTCCGGCTCCCAAAAACGCCAGGCAGGTTAGAGAATTTTTGGGGACGGCCGGATTCTGTAGACTATGGATTCCAGGGTTTGCTGAGCTGGCAGCCCCATTGTACCCCCTAACCAAAAACAGCACTCCTTTCGTTTGGGGCGATAAGGAACAACGGGCTTTTGACCAAATCAAACGAGCTTTACTTTCAGCTCCAGCCCTAGGACTGCCAGATGTAACCAAACCTTTTCATTTATATGTGGCCGAAAATAAGGGCATTGCAAAAGGAGTATTGACTCAGAAATTGGGTCCCTGGAATCGTCCAGTTGCTTATTTGTCAAAAAAATTGGACCCTGTGGCATCAGGATGGCCCACCTGTTTAAAGATAATCGCTGCAGTGGCCGTTCTAGTCAAAGATGCTGACAAACTAACTTTAGGACAAAATCTGACGATAACAGCTCCTCATGCCCTGGAAAATGTAGTCCGTCAACCACCGGATAGGTGGCTAACTAATGCCAGGATGACCCATTACCAAACCCTGTTGCTAAACTCAGATCGCATCAAGTTTGCTCCAGCCACAGGACTCAATCCAGCCACCTTGCTACCTGATCCTGACTTGGAAGGCTCCACCATCATACATGATTGTCAGGAAGTACTGGCCGCAGCACACGGCAGTAGGCCAGATCTGATGGACCTGCCCCTCCCTGATGCTGATTTCACCTGGTTCACGGATGGGAGCAGTTTCCTGGAGGAAGGTAAGCGTCGAACTGGGGCAGCCGTGGTAGACGGGAAACAAGTCATATGGGCAGCGGCGCTACCACAAGGGACCTCAGCCCAACGAGCTGAATTAATTGCCCTGACGAGGGCATTAGAGATGGCAGAGAATAAAAAAGTAAACATCTACACAGACAGTAGATATGCGTTTGCTACCGCTCATATCCACGGTGCCATTTACCAACAGAGAGGGCTACTAACTTCAGGTGGCAAAGAAATTAAAAACAAAGACGAAATCATGGCTTTGTTGACTGCACTCATGCTTCCTACTAAAGTCAGTATCATCCACTGCCCTGGACATCAAAAAGGAAATACCCCAATAATTAGGGGAAATAATATGGCTGACCAAGTGGCCCGAGAAATAGCATCGGGAGAAGTCATTCTAGGACTGTCAGATAAAGTTCCTGAAAAACCAGGCCGCGATGAAGAAATCATCCCGGCCACAACAAAAGGAACTTTGTCCCCTCAGCAAGCAGAATCCATGTTACAACAGATGCACAGATGGACACATTTGGGGACTAAAAAGATGGTAGCCTTGTTACAAAAAGCCGGGTACGAAACCCCTGGAATGACAAAATTAGCTGAACAAATTGTGCAGGAATGCGTCCCATGTCAACAGGTAAATGCTCACAAAGGGAAACTTGAAACTGGAAAGAGACTCAGGGGGGACCGCCCAGGAACTTACTGGGAAGTGGACTTTACCAAAGTGCGTCCTGGAAGGTACGGTAATAAATACCTTTTAGTTTTTGTAGACACTTTTTCAGGATGGATAGAGACTTTCCCAACAAAGAAAGAAACAGCTGCTGTAGTAGCCAAGAAGATTTTAGAAGAAATTTTTCCTCGATTTGGAGCACCAAAGGTAATAGGGTCTGATAATGGTCCAGCCTTCGTCGCCCAGGTAAGTCAGGATGTGGCCAGATATTTGGGGACTGATTGGAAATTACATTGTGCCTATAGACCCCAAAGTTCAGGTCAGGTAGAAAGAATGAATAGGACTCTAAAAGAGACCCTAACTAAATTGTCCTTGGAGACTGGCGGTACCGATTGGACGGTGCTCCTTCCTTTGGCCCTATTCCGGGTTAGAAATACATCTTCCCGATACCATCTTACTCCTTTTGAAATATTATATGGGGCCCCACCTCCCCTTCTCACCTTAGGAGAAGAAATAAAACCAGACTGTCAAAATAACACTGACTTGTATGCTAGGCTATTGGGACTCCAACTGGTCCAAAAGGAAATATGGTCCCAACTCGCCAAGGCCTACCAACCGGGAACACCGGGAGAAACTCATCCTTTCCAAGTCGGAGACTCCGTATACGTCCGTCGGCATCGAACCCAGACGTTGGAACCTCGATGGAAAGGACCATACACCGTCCTCCTCACCACCCCAACGGCCATAAAAGTGGACGGCATCGCTGCCTGGATCCATGCTTCACATGTGAAAGCTGCACCAGCGACGGCATCATCAGGATGGCGAGCCCAAAGAACCGACAACCCGCTCAAACTCAAGCTTCTACGAACCTAGGACTTATAATTTTGGTTTTACTGCCTTTATTGACTGTAAGTGATTTTAGCCCTCACCTCCCCCAACGTTTAACTTGGCAGGTAATTTCTCAGACTGGAGATGTAACCTGGTCCATTAGTCATACTGCACCCCCCCTGGACCTGGTGGCCAGATCTTTTTCCTGATGCTTGTAAATTGGCTATAGGAGCACCTTATTGGGATACAGAAGATTCTCATGATATGAACACTGCCCCTTCCAAAGTTTCGGAAACTGATTGGTTTGGGCCGGGTTGCAAAAATGCAGGCAAAAGAGTGATGCTTGGTATCCTCACTTTCTACATCCTCACTTTCTACGTATGCCCCGGGTTCCACCGCCCTTGATCTCTGAATTCAAAAGCTGGGGATGTAAAACTACCGGGGATACTAATTGGAAACCCACCTTAACTTGGGATTTTATTACTGTAACGGCTAATTATTCTCATAATGAGGATACCGGACACCGGAGTAAATGTTCAGGATGGTGTCATCCCCTTAAAATTTCCTTTAGTAATCCCGGAAAAAGAGATGAAAAATGGATAAATGGTCATTCTTGGGGCGTTAGATTTTACATGAGGGGATATGATTTAGGAATATTAATGACCTTTAAGCTAAAGATTGAGACTCCTGCTCCTATATCAATAGGCCCAAATCCCGTACTTGGCCCCCCTTTGCTTCCCCCGGCCCCTTCAACTACATCAACAAAGAATGAGACTAATGAAACCTCTGGATCCAAAGAACCCACAGTTAAGCCTGGGACTCCTCGGGATAGGATGCTTTCTTTGGTGCAGGCAGCCTTTACGGTTCTCAATGCTACAAACCCAGAGGCTACAAAATCATGTTGGCTTTGCTATGCTGCCCCTCCCCCTTATTATGATGCTATAGGATATAGCTCCAACTATACTAATTCTACCTCCTCAGACCAATGTCGATGGAAGCAAGAAGGGACCAGTAAATTAACCCTGTCCTCGGTTTCTGGAAATGGTACTTGTATAGGAACACCTCCCCAGTCCCATAGACACCTTTGTCATGATTTTAGCCTCCCTTCAGGCTCAGGATATCTTGTACCTCCTCAAGATGGATGGTGGGCATGTAACACGGGGCTCACCCCTTGTGTCTCTTTAGAGGTTCTTAATACCTCAGCTGACTTTTGTGTGTTAGTACCTCTTATTGTTTTATTGTTGATTTTAACTTTTGGACCATGTATTCTAAATCGCTTGATAACATTTATTAGAGAGCGTATCAGTACTGTACAAGTTCTAATGTTAAGACAACAGTACCAAAGTTTACGAACAGAAGGTTGAGATTCCATGATTGGAATCAATAGTCACAAGAAAAAGGGGGGAATGTGGGGCTCGAGGGACATTGTTCCAGCTAATGATTAAGAACTCTCCAGACAGTAGGGGCTTCTTAGACAATGGGTAAATTTCCAGGATGTCCGTCCCCCTTCCGAGAAGGAGGGAGATAACAAAATGTAAAAAAGGTGTCTGTCAAAGAC
>NW_020839223.1:0-6724 GCF_003676395.1 Aethalodelphis obliquidens
AGTAGATAGCAGAGGTTTATTTTTGTTCCCGTGTGTGTAGTTGTGGCAGAGGATGTAGGTGTGATTTGAAGCCCTCAAAGAAATATTTTCAGAATTCTTAAGACTTCTCTTGATTGGAACCGAAAGAGACGTGGAAAAGGAGGAAAAGAAAAGGAGGAGGGAGAACGAATGACTGTTTCTCAGTAAATTCACCTTCCTGGTTGATTGTTCTGTCTTCTCATTTCTTTTAACTTCTATGTATGTCTAATGGAATAATGCAGAAGATTTTACATCTCAAAGAGAGTAGAAGTGGCTAACAGAACTTATTCAAATCAATGTTACATAGAGACTTTGGTATTAAATTTGTATACTAAAATGGGTTAATCCAAATTTTCTCTTTCTTTTTGAGTGAATATTTGTAACATATTTTTATAGATAATAATTTATCCTAGATATAGAAAATTATGTTAACGGGTACCATTTTTCTCCACTTAAATGAATAGGTTGTACACTTTAAATGCCAAGGTTGTGTCTTACATGTTGTTTTTTAATTCCTTGATTTCCAAAACTTGTGTTTATTTAATTGATTTCTATCTAATAATCTGTCTCCCCTTTATTGTTTCTTACTTTATATTTTATTGATCTATAGTTAATTTACATTATTATATTAGTTTCAGAGGTACAACATAGTGATTCGTAAATGTTTAGCTTGTTCTCCATTTATACTTATTATAAAAGAGTGGCTCTATCCCCCATGCTATACTGTACGTCACTGTAGATTATTGATTTTATACATAGTGGATTCTTCCTCAGAATCTCCTACCACTATTTTGCTCCTCCACCTTGTCTCTCCCTGCTGGTAATCACTAGTCTGTTCTTTAATCTGGGAGTCTGTTTTGTTGTTGTTGTTGTATTCAATTTTTTAGATGCCACGTGTAAGTGATGACCTACCAGGCTTGTTTTCTCTGCGGCTTATTTTACTAAGCATAATACCCTCCAAGTCCATCCATGTTCTTGCAAATGGCAAAATTTCATCTTTTGCTGAAGTCATCATAGAAAATCTTTTTTATCCCCTAACCTATTAATGAACACTTAGTTTGACTCTATATCTTGGCTATGGCAAATAACACTGTTATGAACATTGGTGTGCAGTTATTTTTTTGAAATAATGTTTTTGTTTTCCTCTGATATACCCAAGAGTGAAATTGCTGGATATTATGGTAGTTCTATTTTTAGTTTCTTGTGGAACCTCCATTCTGCTTTCCACAGTAACTGCACTAATTCACATTCACATCAAGAGTGTACAAGAGTTTCCCTTTCTCCACATCCTCACTAACCTTTGTTATCTGTGACTTTTTGATGACAGGCATTCTGACAAGCCTGAGGTGATATATCTCATTGTTTTGATTTGCATTTTATTGCCGGATTAGCTATGTTTAGCATCTTTGTGAGTTCTGGCTGTCTATCTGTATTTTTTCCTTGGAAAAATGTCTGTTTAGGTCTTCTCATTTTTTATAAAAATATTTTGTGTGTTGTTCTGATATTGAGTTTTATGTGCTGTTTCTGTAGTTTAGATATGAACCCTTGCGTGGTCATCTTTTTGGTGTTAACCTCTTATCATGTGCAAATATTGTGTCTCCTTCAGCAGGTTGTCTTTTCATTTTGTCTTTGGTTTACTTTGCTGTGCAAAATCTTTTAAGTGTAGTGAAGTCCCATTTATTTTTGCTTTTGTTTCATTTGCCTTTGTAGACTGAACCTAAAACTGTTGCTATCATTTATGTTGAAGAATGTTCTGTATTTTCCTCTAGGGGTTTTATGGTCCTACATTTAGATCGTTATTCAGTTTTGCGTTTGTTTTATATATGGTGTGCTAAAATACTCTAATTTTATTCTTTTCCATGTAGCTGACCAATTTCCCCAGTACCACTTATTGAAGAGACAGTATTTTCTCCATATTGCCTGCTTTTTCATAAATCAATTAAATATACATGTGTGGGCTTCTTTCTGGGATCTCTATTCTATTCCAGTGATCTTTGTGTCTGTTTTTGCTCCGGTCCCATTCTCTTTGATTACTCTCGCTTTTCAGTATAACCTGAAGTCAAGGTGCGTGATGCCTCCAACTCTGTTCTTTTTCAAGATTGTTTGGCTATTTGGGGTGTTTGTGTTTCTATACAAATTTTAAAATTACTTTTTAAAGTTTTGTGAAAATGCTTTGGTATTCCGATAGGGATTGCATTAAATCTCTAGATTGTCTTTGGTCGTATGGTTATTTTAACAGTATTAATTCTTCCAGTCCATGCACCTGCTATATTTTCCCATCTTTTTCTGTTGCCTTCAACTTCTTTCACCAATGGCTGATAGATTTCTGAGTACATGTCTTTTACCTGCTTAGGGGTGTTTGTTCCTAGGTATCTTATTCTTTTTGTTGTGATTGCATATGGTATTGTTTTCTTAATTTTTTTCTTTCTGGCAGATTTGAGTTTTGTTTTTTCTTCTTTTTCTAATTCCTTCAGGTGTAATGTTAAGTTGTTTATTTGACATTTCTCGTTTCCTAAGAATAAGCTTGTATCACTATAACTTTTTCTTGTTTCCTAAGAATAAACTTGTATCACTATAACTTCCCCCTATAACTTCCCACACTGTGTTGGCTGTGTCCCATAGATTTTGAATCATTGTGTGTTCATTTTCATTTGTCTTGGGTATTTTTAGAATCCCTCTTTAATTTCTTCAGTGTTCCTTTCTTCCCCTTTTGGATTTCTTTCAGTTGTGTGTGTGTGTGCGTGTGTGTGTGTGTGTGTGTGTCTGATTATTTAAGTTGCTGAGCTCTGAATTTCACATGGACACTAACAACACTGCATTGTTACTCTGCTCCCCCACAGTTACTGAATTTGACCTTGTATTTTACATCTACTTGTTTCCTGTATCCCTTAACTTCTTGTTGTGAATATACATGATTTTATTAGTGTTTTCTTTCATCCTTCCTATTAGCTGTGTACATGGTTGATTTACTGCCTTTGTTGAATATTTGCCTTTTCCAATGAGGTTTTTCCTTTAGTAAGCTTCCTTTCCTAATTTTTATGTTTCAGTTGTGGCCTTTTCTTTTTCACTGAGAAAAACCCTTTTAAGAGTTCTCATAAAGCTGTTTTGGCGATGCTGAGCTCTTTAAGTTTTGCTTCTCTGTAAAACTTTAGATCTCACCATCAAATCTGAAGGAGAGCCTCGCTGGATAGAGTATTTTTGGTTATAGACTTTCCCCTTTCATGACTTTAAGTATACCATGCCACTCCCTTCTGGCATGCAGAGGTTATCCTTTCGAAAAGTCAGCTGATAACTTTATGCAAGTTCCCATGTTTGTAACTTGTTGCTTTTCCTTTGCTCCGTTTAATAGTGTCTTTTTATCTCTATTTTTTTTGCCATTTTAATTACAATGAGTCTTGGTGTGGTCCTCTTTGGGTTAATCCTGTTTTGCCCTTACTTTGTTTACTGGACATGGATGTCTGTTTTCTTTCCCAGGTTAGGAAAGTTTTCAGCTCTTATGTCTTCAGGTATGTTCTACACTGCTTTCTCCTTCCTTTTTGCTTCTGGGACCAGTATAATGCAAATATTAGTACACTTGATGTTGTTTCACAAGTCTGTTCAGCTTTCCTCATTTCATTTTAATCTATTTTACCATTCATCTTCAGTGATTGCCAGTACTCTGTCCTTCAGTTTTCTGATTCATTCCTCTGTATCATTTAGTCTACAGTATTTTCCTTTTAGTGAATTTTTCATTCCAGTTATTGTATTTCTCACCTCTGTTTTGTTGTACTTTAACGGTCTAACTCTTTTTTAAAAAATTCTAAGTTCTTGTTCTGGTCGTCCATTCTTCTCCTGAGTTCTTTGATCATCTTTATAGTCATTACCTTGAACTCGTTGTTGAGGAGATTGGCTATCTCCACTTCACTTAGATCTTCTTCTGAGTTCTTATCTCGTTCCTTCATTTGGATCGTGTTTCTGTGTCACCTCATTTTACTTAACTTGCTGTTTTTATTGCTATGTATATAGTAGGCTCGTTACATTTCCTGACCTTGGAGAAGTGGCCTTTTGTAGGAGAGGTCCTATGTGTCCCAGCAGCCCACTGTCCCCTGGTCACTAGAACTATATGTTCAAGGTGTACCCCCTATGTGGGCTGCTTGGGCTCTTCTGTTGTGGTGGGCTGACTACTGGGGGTCGTCTGGTAGGCTTGGCTGCCCCCAAAGTGCATGTTTGCCAGACTCTGCCTAGTATGGAAGCTGTCTGTGCTGCTTGGTGAGGCTAAATCATAAGGCAGCTGGCTGCACAACTCTGGGGGACACCATATCTAGTGCTGGTTCACTTATGGGTAGAATTGCAGTCCAGGAGATATCAGGGCTAGTGCCCAGTCACTGGTCCTGGGGCTATGCTGGCTACTGGGAGGAAGACACAGGACCTGAGTTCTGGCTGCAGGACCCAGGAGTCACAGAGTTGGTGTTGGATCACTGTCCCTGACACAGCTATCTGCAGGTTCTGGGGTATCCCTAATCTTGTATTGGCATTCTGATGGGCAGCGTCAGGACCCAGCTGAGTCCATGGCTGCTTCTGGCCTGCAAGTGAGTGTTCTGGTCACACACGCTGCTGGAATGTGGTGTTCCTGGAGCTGGTGTGTGCCTGTTGATGTATGAGGCTGATCCCACTGCTAGAGCAGGTTTGCTGTTGGGTAAGTCCAAGCTCCATGCAGTCCCTGTTCAGTAATCACCTGCTGACGGTGAGGCTGATTCCAAGGCCAGAGCAGGCTCACTTGTCAGAGGGTCAGGGACTCTAGGGCTGGTGTCTGTCCACTGAGGTGTGGAGGCTGGTCCTGGGGCTTTTGGTGGCTGGGCCCATGTCCAGGGGCAGCTGTGCATTGAGAGCGTCTGAAGATAGCCTGTTTGCTGTCGGATGGGGCTATGCCACTGCTCAGTTAGTTGCTTGGCCTGCAGCATCCTAGTACTTATGTCTATGGTCTGGTGGAAATGGGTAGGGCTAGGTCCTGAGGCTAAAAAGATAGAGGGAGGATTCAGAAATTATGCTTGCTGGTACCAGTGGCCACGAGGTAGAAGGAGCTCCCCCAAATGGCTGCTGCCAGTGTCTGTGTCCCTGAGGCTGTGCTGTAGTTGCCTCTTGCCTCTCTGGGAGACTCTCCAAGATCAGGAGGTAGGTGTGACCCAGGATCCTTTCAAATGACTGCTTCTGTTCTGATTCTCCAGTCATGTGGGATTTTGTGAGCATATTTTTTTGGGGGGCGGGGTACGCAGGCCTCTCACCTTTGTGGTCTCTCCCATTGTGGCGCACAGGCTCAGGACGCGCAAGCTCAGCGTCCATGGCTCACGGGCCGCTGCCCCGCGGCATGTGGGATCTTCCCGGACCGGGGCACGAACCCGTGTCCCCTGCATCGACAGGCGAACTGTCAACCACTGCGCCACCCGGGAAGCCCTGTGAGCATCTTTTAAATGTGGACTCTCTTTTTCCCACAACCCTCTGGCTCTCTGGAAAATAAGCGCTACTGGTCTTCAAAGCCCAACTTTCTAGGAACTCTTCTTTCCAGCACAGGATCCCTGGGTTTGGGAGCCTGATGCTCTGTACATACCCCTCACTACCTGGGAGCACCTCAGTAATTGTAATTATTCTCCCATTTGTGGGTCACCCACCTGGTGGTATGGGTCTTGACTCTCTTGAGATTTTGCCCTTCCTTCTTGTCTTGCCGAGGTGCCTTCCTTATAGCTTTAGCTCTAAAACATCTTTTATGGTAGGTCCTGGCCTTTTTCATCAATTGCTGTTCTGTAAACAGTTGTGACTTTGGTATGCCCATGAGAGGCATCAGGCTCTGGGTCTTTGAATGCTACCATCTTAGACAATCTCTCCACTTCATTCTTAAATCATATTATTTAATTTTTCTTAGTATCTCATTTGATTAGCGACAGTTGGAAATTTATTATCACTCATGTTTACTTCTCCTGTTTTAAAAAATTGAATAGTGCACTCATTCATTTTGAAATGAAGGTAGTGACCTGTGCGTTTCCATAACTCAAAAATCAAGGGTAGGACAAATCCTTTTCTACCTGTGTTACCCTCAAACTCTGCTCCCCACCCCAGCCTGGGGATTAACCTCTTGCACCCATGCTCACCTTCTGTTTTTGGACCCTTAACCATCACTGCATCTGTATGTGTGTTGAAAAAGTGAGCTCTAGTCTTTCCAGTTTTTGTTTTGTTTTTTGGATTAGAGAACAGTCCTACTATGAATGTACATTTACTGGTCGTCTGAAATCCATATATAAACCTATCAAGCACATTACCAGAATTGGAATTGCTTGTATATACACTTTGATAAATTTTAGAGACAATGGTAGAACAGAAGTAAATTGTATTTCAAATCCCACAATATTCTCACACCATGAAAACCGTGCCCTTTTAAATATATTTGTGTGTATTTTATCTTTATGCCCATACTATATTTCCTGGAGATGGGTAAGTGTTATGTTTCTTGCTAGCACATTTACCGTATTGTTCAAAGTCAAGCATTTAGTGGTTTAACATGCTCATATTTCCATGAACTTGCAAATACAATATCTTCTCTCACACTGTCTTTTACTACCTGCTGTTTTATATTGCCCTCCTAATTCTCAGTCCTGGACTTTCTTTATGTTCTTCATCAACCTGGATAAGTTATACTATTTTCTCCCTTATTCAAGGCTAATAGAATAGAATAGAA
>NW_020839224.1:0-6723 GCF_003676395.1 Aethalodelphis obliquidens
GTCTTTGACAGACACCTTTTTTACATTTTGTTATCTCCCTCCTTCTCGGAAGGGGGCCGGACATCCTGGAAATTTACCCATTGTCTAAGAAGCCCCTACTGTCTGGAGAGTTCTTAATCATTAGCTGGAACAATGTCCCTCGAGCCCCACATTCCCCCCTTTTTCTTGTGACTATTGATTCCAATCATGGAATCTCAACCTTCTGTTCGTAAACTTTGGTACTGTTGTCTTAACATTAGAACTTGTACAGTACTGATACGCTCTCTAATAAATGTTATCAAGCGATTTAGAATACATGGTCCAAAAGTTAAAATCAACAATAAAACAATAAGAGGTACTAACACACAAAAGTCAGCTGAGGTATTAAGAACCTCTAAAGAGACACAAGGGGTGAGCCCCGTGTTACATGCCCACCATCCATCTTGAGGAGGTACAAGATATCCTGAGCCTGAAGGGAGGCTAAAATCATGACAAAGGTGTCTATGGGACTGGGGAGGTGTTCCTATACAAGTACCATTTCCAGAAACCGAGGACAGGGTTAATTTACTGGTCCCTTCTTGCTTCCATCGACATTGGTCTGAGGAGGTAGAATTAGTATAGTTGGAGCTATATCCTATAGCATCATAATAAGGGGGAGGGGCAGCATAGCAAAGCCAACATGATTTTGTAGCCTCTGGGTTTGTAGCATTGAGAACCGTAAAGGCTGCCTGCACCAAAGAAAGCATCCTATCCCGAGGAGTCCCAGGCTTAACTGTGGGTTCTTTGGATCCAGAGGTTTTATTAGTCTCATTCTTTGTTGATGTAGTTGAAGGGGCCGGGGGAAGCAAAGGGGGGCCAAGTACGGGATTTGGGCCTATTGATATAGGAGCAGGAGTCTCAATCTTTAGCTTAAAGGTCATTAATATTCCTAAATCATATTCCCTCATGTAAAATCTAATGCCCCAAGAATGACCATTTATCCATTTTTCATCTCTTTTTCCGGGATTACTAAAGGAAATTTTAAGGGGATGACACCATCCTGAACATTTACTCCGGTGTCCGGTATCCTCATTATGAGAATAATTAGCCGTTACAGTAATAAAATCCCAAGTTAAGGTGGGTTTCCAATTAGTATCCCCGGTAGTTTTACATCCCCAGCTTTTGAATTCAGAGATCAAGGGCGGTGGAACCCGGGGCATACGTAGAAAGTGAGGATGTAGAAAGTGAGGATACCAAGCATCACTCTTTTGCCTGCATTTTTGCAACCCGGCCCAAACCAATCAGTTTCCGAAACTTTGGAAGGGGCAGTGTTCATATCATGAGAATCTTCTGTATCCCAATAAGGTGCTCCTATAGCCAATTTACAAACATCAGGAAAAAGATCTGGCCACCAGGTCCAGGGGGGGTGCAGTATGACTAATGGACCAGGTTACATCTCCAGTCTGAGAAATTACCTGCCAAGTTAAACGTTGGGGGAGGTGAGGGCTAAAATCACTTACAGTCAATAAAGGCAGTAAAACCAAAATTATAAGTCCTAGGTTCGTAGAAGCTTGAGTTTGAGCGGGTTGTCGGTTCTTTGGGCTCGCCATCCTGATGATGCCGTCGCTGGTGCAGCCTTCACATGTGAAGCATGGATCCAGGCAGCGATGCCGTCCACTTTTATGGCCGTTGGGGTGGTGAGGAGGACGGTGTATGGTCCTTTCCATCGAGGTTCCAACATCTGGGTTCGATGCCGACGGACGTATACGGAGTCTCCGACTTGGAAAGGATGAGTTTCTCCCGGTGTTCCCGGTTGGTAGGCCTTGGCGAGTTGGGACCATATTTCCTTTTGGACCAGTTGGAGTCCCAATAGCCTAGCATACAAGTCAGTGTTATTTTGACAGTCTGGTTTTATTTCTTCTCCTAAGGTGAGAAGGGGAGGTGGGGCCCCGTATAGCACCTCAAAAGGAGTAAGATGGTACCGGGAAGGTGTATTCCTAACCCGGAACAGGGCTAAAGGAAGGAGCACCGTCCAATCTGTACCGCCAGTCTCCAAGGACAATTTGGTTAGGGTCTCTTTTAGCGTTCTATTCATTCTTTCTACCTGACCTGAACTCTGGGGTCTATATGCACAATGTAATTTCCAATCAGTCCCCAAATATCTGGCCACATCCTGACTTACCTGGGCGACGAAGGCTGGGCCATTATCAGACCCTATTACCTTTGGTGCTCCAAATCGAGGAAAAATTTCTTCTAAAATCTTCTTGGCTACTACAGCAGCTGTTTCTTTCTTTGTTGGGAAAGCCTCTATCCATCCTGAAAAAGTGTCTACAAAAACTAAAAGGTATTTATTACCGTACCTTCCAGGACGCACTTCGGTAAAGTCCACCTCCCAGTAAGTTCCTGGGCGGTCCCCCCTGAGTCTCTTTCCAGTTTCAAGTTTCCCTTTGTGAGCATTTACCTGTTGACATGGGACGCATTCCTGCACAATTTGTTCAGCTAATTTTGTCATTCCAGGGGTTTCGTACCCGGCTTTTTGTAACAAGGCTACCATCTTTTTAGTCCCCAAATGTGTCCATCTGTGCATCTGTTGTAACATGGATTCTGCTTGCTGAGGGGACAAAGTTCCTTTTGTTGTGGCCGGGATGATTTCTTCATCGCGGCCTGGTTTTTCAGGAACTTTATCTGACAGTCCTAGAATGACTTCTCCCGATGCTATTTCTCGGGCCACTTGGTCAGCCATATTATTTCCCCTAATTATTGGGGTATTTCCTTTTTGATGTCCAGGGCAGTGGATGATACTGACTTTAGTAGGAAGCATGAGTGCAGTCAACAAAGCCATGATTTCGTCTTTGTTTTTAATTTCTTTGCCACCTGAAGTTAGTAGCCCTCTCTGTTGGTAAATGGCACCGTGGATATGAGCGGTAGCAAACGCATATCTACTGTCTGTGTAGATGTTTACTTTTTTATTCTCTGCCATCTCTAATGCCCTCGTCAGGGCAATTAATTCAGCTCGTTGGGCTGAGGTCCCTTGTGGTAGCGCCGCTGCCCATATGACTTGTTTCCCGTCTACCACGGCTGCCCCAGTTCGACGCTTACCTTCCTCCAGGAAACTGCTCCCATCCGTGAACCAGGTGAAATCAGCATCAGGGAGGGGCAGGTCCATCAGATCTGGCCTACTGCCGTGTGCTGCGGCCAGTACTTCCTGACAATCATGTATGATGGTGGAGCCTTCCAAGTCAGGATCAGGTAGCAAGGTGGCTGGATTGAGTCCTGTGGCTGGAGCAAACTTGATGCGATCTGAGTTTAGCAACAGGGTTTGGTAATGGGTCATCCTGGCATTAGTTAGCCACCTATCCGGTGGTTGACGGACTACATTTTCCAGGGCATGAGGAGCTGTTATCGTCAGATTTTGTCCTAAAGTTAGTTTGTCAGCATCTTTGACTAGAACGGCCACTGCAGCGATTATCTTTAAACAGGTGGGCCATCCTGATGCCACAGGGTCCAATTTTTTTGACAAATAAGCAACTGGACGATTCCAGGGACCCAATTTCTGAGTCAATACTCCTTTTGCAATGCCCTTATTTTCGGCCACATATAAATGAAAAGGTTTGGTTACATCTGGCAGTCCTAGGGCTGGAGCTGAAAGTAAAGCTCGTTTGATTTGGTCAAAAGCCCGTTGTTCCTTATCGCCCCAAACGAAAGGAGTGCTGTTTTTGGTTAGGGGGTACAATGGGGCTGCCAGCTCAGCAAACCCTGGAATCCATAGTCTACAGAATCCGGCCGTCCCCAAAAATTCTCTAACCTGCCTGGCGTTTTTGGGAGCCGGAATTTGGGCCACCGTATCCTTTCTGCTCTCCGTGAGCCATCTTTGCCCCCCTTTTAATAGATACCCCAGGTAACTGACCTGTTGTTGGCATACTTGTGCTTTCTTGGCTGAGGCTCTATATCCCAGGGTTCCAAGTTCCGTTAACAGTTTTTCAGTACCCTTGATACAATCTTCTTGGGTCTCAGCAGCTAATAAAATATCATCAACGTATTGGAGTAATGTTACCTGGGGATTTGATTCTCTATATGATGCCAAATCCTGATGGAGGGCTTCATCAAAGATGGTCGGGGAGTTCTTAAATCCCTGAGGTAGCCGTGTCCATGTCAGCTGACCAGACATTCCCGATGTTGGATCTTTCCATTCGAAGGCAAAGTAGGGTTGGCTCAGGGGAGAGAGTCTTAAACAGAAAAAAGCATCTTTAAGGTCCAAAACAGTATACCACGTATGTTGAGGTGGAAGAGTGCTCAGGAGGTTGTAAGGGTTTGGAACTGTGGGGTGGAGGTCTGCCACCCGTTTGTTTACCTCTCGTAGATCCTGCACCGGCCGATAATCATTTGTTCCTGGTTTCTTTACCGGCAGGAGAGGGGTGTTCCATGCTGATTGACATCTTATTAAGATGCCCAAGTCTAGTAGCCTCTGTATATGGGGACGGATACCGTCTTTGGCTTCTCTACTCATGGGGTATTGACGGACCGTTATTGGGGTGGCAGTTGCCTTGAGTTCCACTAGCACCGGGGGCCGATTTTTGGCCATCCCCATTCCGGCAGTTTCTGCCCAGGCTTGAGGGAACCGAGTTACCCAATCTGTAACATTAACTCGTGAGGATGAAGGCTGCTCGTATAATTTATATTCATCTTCTAGTTTCATAGTCAATATTTGAAGTAACCTTCCTTTATTATCAGTTATGGTGGGACCTTCTGGCTGAAAGTGGATTTGAGCCCCTACTTTGGAGAGTAAATCTCTTCCCAGCAAAGGATAGGGGCATTCCGGAATAATCAAAAATGAATGGGTTACTCGTCCAATCCCAAGATCTACTGTCCTTCGTGTGGTCCATGAATATTGTTTATTCCCAGTGGCTCCTTGTACCCATGACCTTTTAGCTGAGATAGGACCTTTTGAGTGGAGAAGGACGGAGTGCTGGGCTCCGGTATCTACCAAAAATTGAACAGGTTCCCCCTCCACTTTAAGAGTTACCCGGGGCTCGGGGAGAGGGTTCGAGCCCTGACTTTCCTAGTCGTCTTCTTCCAATGTTAAGATTTTGTTTCTGGTTGGCCTTCCTCCATTCTTTTTCTTAGGGCAATCTCTCGCCCAATGTCCTTTTTCTTTACAGTAGGCACATTGGTCCTTGTCTAATGGTCGCCTTCTGTCTGCCGTTCGCCCTTCCTGCCCATTTCTATCCCCTATATTTCTTCCTCCAACCACAGTGGCCAGTATCTTACTTAAATTCCTCTCTTGTCTCTTATCTCGTCTTCTTTCACGGGCTGCCTGCTCTTTCTGCTTTCTTTCTTCCTTCTCTTCCTCTGTTTCTCTTTTGTTATATACTTTATCTGCCTCTTTTACTAACTCCTGAAGCGAAAATCCCTGCAAGCCATCTAGCCTCTGTAATTTCTTCCTAATGTCCGGGGCCGCTTGATCAATGAAAGCCATTGCTACAGTAGCCCTATGTTCCTCCGAAGTTGGATCATAAGGGGTAAAGCGTCTAAAGGCTTCCATTAAACGTTCCAGGAACACAGTTGGCGATTCCTGGGGCCCCTGAGTTACTTCCCTTACCTTAGCCAAATTAGTGGGCCGTCTGGCCGCTCCATGGAGACCCGCCACCAGAGCCTGGCGATACGTTTTCAGGCGCTCCCTACCTTCCGGGGCATTGAAATCCCAGTTTGGCCTGACGAGTGGGAAACCAGCATCAATCTCGTTAGGCAGCTGGGTAGGTTGCCCATTGGCGCCTAATACATTTTTTCTGGCTTCTAAAAGAACCCGTTGCCTCTCCTCAGTCGTTAGGAGAGTCTGGAGCAGCTGCTGACAATCATCCCATGTGGGCTGGTGGGAGAAAACAAGAGATTCTATTAAAGCGGTAAGGGCCTGTGGATTTTCGGAAAAAGTTGGGTTATGCATTTTCCAATTATAAAGATCTGCAGAGGAAAAGGGCCAATATTGGAGAGGTCTATTCCCTTGGCCGTCGGGGGGGCCATACTCTCTAAGAGGTAGGGCAGTGGAGTCCGGGGAGATAGCCCTCCGGCTCCTAGTGCCCGCTGAGGGACCCCTTTCTTCTTCCATCATGGATGGTTCCCTTGGTGCCGAGGGCAGTGGAGCTGGGGGTCCTCTAGGTGGTAGGGGATTTGGGGCCGGAGGATAAGGGGGTGGGGAATCCAAAAGAAGCAAATCGGACTGCGGGTCAGGATAAATCGCCTTCGGTGGATCCGGGGCGTCGGGTAGCTTCTCCGTGTTGGGGTTTTTCTTTAAGGCTAATATCTCCGACGCTGCTGATGTGTGCGCGGACGTACCTGTTGAGGAAACAAAGGGCCGGACCCACGGAGGTGGGGAGAGAATTAAATCTTCCCAGACCAAGACATATGGTACTTGGTCTGGGTGTCCGTGGGGATCTATATTAAATATCTTAGACTTCAGCAGCTTAATCTTGTCTAATAAAAAGGATCCTTCGGGGGGCCATCCTATCTGAAATGTTGGCCATTCAGAGGCACACAAAGTCTGCCACTTTCCTTTTTTTATTTTTACCGAAAAATTATGGGCTCTGGCCCGAACTTCGGTCCAATGGCTTAGGGTAAGGGAAAGAGGAGTCGTCATAGTCTGTCCCATTGTCGTCCGTCAGAGAAGAAGAATAGACCACAATACAGAAACAGTTAAAACTCCACGAAACACATATACGCATGGGCCACCGCGAGCTCGCTTCAAAACCGAAACTTCTTCAGATGGCAGTT
>NW_020839225.1:0-6723 GCF_003676395.1 Aethalodelphis obliquidens
GGAAAATTTAATGATATAATTCAGAATATTAACAAAGTAAATGAAAAATACCATCATCTTATAGGTACCAAAAAAGCATTTGATGAAATGCCAAATCCATTCATGATTTTACATTCTTACTTGCAAAGCATCAAGAGAAACTTGTTTTGTAAGATAAAGAATTTCAAGGTAAAAAATAGCAAGGATCATTCTTAACAGTGAAACAAAAGTAACATTCTCATTAAAGTTAGGAAAAAGACATGCATCAACATGAAAAGCTTCTCAACATCACTAATTATTAGAAAAATGCAAATCAAAACTACAATGAGGTATCACCTCACACCAGTTAGAATAGGCATCATCAGAAAATCTACAAACAACAAATGCTAGAGAGGGTGTGGAGAAAAGGGAACCCTCTTGCACTGTTGGTAGAAATGTAAGTTGATAGAGCCACTATGGAGAACAGTATGGAGGTTCCTTAAAAAACTAAAAATAGAATTACTATATGATCCAGCAATCTCATGAGTGAGCATATACCCAGAGAAAACCATAATTCTAAAAGACCCATGCACCCCAATGTTCATTGCAACACTATTTACAATAACCAGGTCATGGAAGTAACCTAAATGCCCATTGACAGACGAATGGATAAAGAAATCATGGTACATATAAACAATGGAATATTAGTGAGCCATAAAAAAGACCGAAATTGCGTGATTTGTTGAGACGTGGGTGGATCTAGAGATTGTCATACAGAGTGAAGTTATTTGAAAGAGAAAAACAAATATCGTATATTAACACATGTATGAGGAACCTAGAAAAATGGTACAGATGAACCACTTTGCAGGGCAGAAGTTCAGACACAGATGTAGAGAACAAATGTATGGATGCCAAGTGGGGAAAACTGCAGTGGGGTGGGGATGGTGGTGTGCTGAATTGGGCGATTGGGATTGACATGTATACACTGATGTGCATAAAATTGATGACTAATAACCTGCAGTATAAAAAAACACATGAAAACAGCTAATACTAAACTTTCTTTAGGTTATTTGTATGGAAATACATTAAATGTTTCAGACATTACATGAAACTTCTAAATATCTTATATGTTCTGGTATAATGTTATAAGTCATAATACTAGTTATTACTTTGAAATGTATATTTCAGAAATAACTAAATTTCCTTGTCAATTGCATTATTATGAACTTTCATCAAATCTTTAACCGTGGTCATTTTTAAGTCTTTTGTCATTTACAAAGAGTACTGCGTGTACTGTGATGCTTTTGCAAAAATGTTCCTATAAAAGGGTTTCATTTTCAGGGAATTCATGGAAAACACTTTGACAAGTACAGGTTTTTGGTAACTGACTATACTGTGGAACTGAACGAATGAGCATTTTCAGAACTCTAATGGCAAACTGATGAATTCATAACACTGCCTTACAAAATAT
Source organism: Aethalodelphis obliquidens (assembly GCF_003676395.1). NCBI lineage: Eukaryota > Metazoa > Chordata > Mammalia > Artiodactyla > Delphinidae > Aethalodelphis > Aethalodelphis obliquidens. The sequence continues at coordinate 1,430 of NW_020839225.1, forward strand.
CAAGAAGAAAAAAAATTAATTACATGTGAATGAGAGAACTGATGAGGATGATTATAATTTTTGTGACTTTCTGTTTAAAAAAAAAAAAATCCCACAAGGACTCAGAGGCAAAAAATATACAAGTCAATTTTCACTGCAAAGTAAAGGAGCTGTTACAGTGGAAGATTACTGGACTGAATGTCACTATTATGACACAGTATGAGTGTGTTTCGTGTTTGGTAATTGCAATCATTGTTGGTTTTCTTGTGTTCATCCATTTACAATGCTTTCTGTCAGTTTATTTATCTCTTGTAAAAATAAACTACAGTGTGTGTGTGTGAAAACAAAAACATATTGAAAACAATGTCAAAAATAATTTCACTATGTATACTCCATGTTCAACTTGAACTCTATGGAGCATATGTAATAGTAATAATTTTAGGACAGAAAATATGTGTACAAAGAAAAAAAGAAAAAACAAACAAAGCACACTATCTCATTAACCCAATTTCACGTGCTCCCTTAATACTGTTTCCTAATCCTGTTAAGCCCCCCTCATTTCCACCGTTCAAATATTCTTTGTTTCCCCTGTCTTCAAACTTCAAGCATACCTATTCCACCCCTCTTAGAATCCTTTGAATGTCCTAAAAGTCCCTAAGTGATCTTGCCCACCATCACCTCTTGATCTCACCCCTTTCTACCCTGCTCCTTGCTCTCTCCTTCCAAACACATTCCTGGCTGTGTCTCAAAAAAGGCCGGTATACTCTTGTCTGATGGTCTTTGCACCCAGGCATCTCTCAAGCCTCAGCCCAAACATCAACTTCTCAGTGAAGTCTCCTGTGATATTCTTGCTTTGGATAAAAGAAGAGACAATTTTCCTTCCAAGAAAACAGGTGCTCTCTCAAGAAAAGATTTCCAAATGAAACTTGAACTGATGGGCAGTACCCATGTATCTCTTCCAGATTCTACTCAAATCAGCCCCACCCTAACTCCATCATTCCTTATTCCACACAATTGAATGCAATCAGCTCTTCCAACTGTCTAGTAAAAGGCCTCATTTTTAATGTTATCAGCCCACAAAATACAGGTATTTTGCCTGAAATAGTTCCTTTAAGATTTCTTGCAAGAAAATATATGAGATCGAACGGTTATACAAATTTCAGGGTCCTTTTAGGTACAGAGGGTTTTCCCTGGGAAAGCTGCCAGAATGGGAGGAGGTAGCACAGTGGTCAGGGCATTAAACACCACTAGTATCTGGTCAGCACAAGTACCAGGGAGAGGAGAAGAAAACCATGCTAAAGAAATCCGTGACGAAGAGCTCAACTGCCTTTAGAGAACAAAGGCATTGAACCTTCCTCACCCTGTAGTCTCCCCAATAAGGCTAAGAAAGATCAGCTGGCCTGCCACTGTTCCAAGTAATAGAAACTCCCCACATCTCCTATGGTCTGCAAGAGGTGCCAGAGGTCCCTATACTTATCTGGGGTCCATTCAAGACAAGAGGAAGCTGGGGCTGGGGCCCAATCCTCTAATACCCCTCTCTCCAAAGAGGTCACCACAATTTGGCTTAAACATAAAACCTTTATCCTTTGCGTCTGGGATCAGGGACAAAAAATATAACCAAGGAAGGGCTTGCTCTATGTGACCCCTGCTGGTAGCTTTTGAAGAGTGCATCAAACGAATGTTTGCTGCAGACCGGAATACTGATGGCAGGGGCCCTTTGAGTGAGCAGTAGTAGCTCTTTGTACCTCTGCCCTGGAGCCTCATGCACCATGGAATATGCAGAAGATAGGTAATGGAGGATCAATGCACTCTTCTCCTTTTCCAACTTTAATGTCAAAGGATAAAAGAAACAATCTCGAGGTCTCTATAGAATGTATTGGTAATAAATGGTGGGGAGGGGAAGTGGTTGACAATCTAGCTCATCTCTGAGGGAGTGTGACAAATGCAGTTAACTTAGCCTCTAAAAATTGGGTGGAAGTCAAATAATATCTCTCTTCCTATTCCAGAAACACCTGAGGAGCACTCAAGGGTCTTGGGGATAGACTGTTGAAGGAGAAGCATTGTTCAAAAATGACCCTATATTTTCATCCTAGGATGCCTAAACAGTAGGTTAGCCTAGACTCCTTCCATGACTGGAGGGCTATAGCATCCAAAAGGGCCCAAGGTCCCCAGGTGCCTCCTAACGTACAGGGCTGCTGGCTTTCCCAGACAGCTCCTGTAAATGGCTGGCATGATATCTAGGCAGCTTAATTCCCCAAGCAGTCTGAAGGTCCCTTTCCTAATAAAGTGGCTGTCATCAAAGCCCTATATGAAGGAAGAGCAATGGGGAAGGGGGCTCCACGACAACAAAGCCCTCCTCAACATGGGATGCCTCTCCACGTAGATGCTGAAGAAATGCAGAGCCTATGTGTGCCTTGGTCTAGATGTGTTTCCTGAACTCATATTGTATGACTTTGTGGAATTTTCCTCCATGCAGAAGGGGACTCAGAAGATGGGAAGAAAGCAAATAGTAAGGTTTCATCAGGGTTAGGGTTTTCCAGCCATGTGTATCTCAAGGAGAGAGGAACAAGTGTCTTGATGGATTGGATGGAGGGATAAGAGAGTGATTAAAATGATGGGCCAGTAAATTTATCCTGGGTAAAAAAGGAAATGAGAACATGAGGGCAATGATGGAGAATGAAACAGTGTTTGATTCATGGGCTGAATGTCTCCATTAGGTCAAATACTTCTATTAGAACACTCAGAAATGTAAGCTAAAAAGAGAATGGAATGCTTGAAACATAGGTGGTACTATCATTATTACCATTTTATGGAGGAAGAAACTGAGGTATAGAAAAATTTATATTTAATACCTTGTATTCTCAATCCCTAGAGTTATTTTTGTACTTGACTTATCTTCCATATAAAACTACTTTGAGAGCATTCTCTAGGCCTTTTTCATCATCATATTTTCCAAGGGATCTTGGTACTTCATACAGTGCACACTCCAAAAATGTTTATTAAAAAAATAAGTAACGAAAATCATTTGGCACACACTGCAGTCTCTCTCCTCTTGGTTACACCCCATCTTTCTTCCTACTCTACTCTCCTGTCTCAGGGGAAGAGAAGTTACTCCCCCTCTCCAGAGCTAATCTTGCCATTTAAACTCCTTAAATAGACACCTCCCATGCATTCCAAAACTATGGTCAATTAAATGATCACTATCACCTCTGTAAAGAGTTAAATCATCAGTCATCAGTCTGTTTCCTGATTTAAGCTGCATCCATTCTCTTACCTTCATTTCAAAACCCAACATGTGAAAACATAAGCAAAAATAATCCACCTTTACAAAAACATTTCCTCATCTCTCTTGTTTTCTGATTCTGACCCCGCTTCTCCACTGAAATTCATCTCTGTAAATCATCACATTGTCTCCCAAGTGCTGCTCCATGCGTTACCCTTTATCTCTCCACATCACTGATTCATGGCGCACCTCCTTCCTCCTAAAATGTCTCTGACCTCCAGGGCACTGATAGTCTTCTCCGGTTCTTTTCTTTCTCCTTGGTTCCACTTCTTTTTCTACTACACAAATGCACTCTTACTTCAAAGCTCAATTCTCATCTCTCTTTTAACTCTTTTTATTTTTCCCTTTAAATTTCCTTTTTATGTTCACGGCATTCTTTAGTATCACACTCTCTCTCTCTCTTTGAAGATATTATTTAGTGCCATAGCTTTCTCTAATAGCACTGACTTTCTCCTGCGCTTCTGATTTGCTTTTCCTTCTTGACTGGCCACTGGGCCCCTGAAAATCAACTTGTTTAGTACAAAGTGATCATCTTTCTCCTGAAATTGACTTCCTCCTTTAGAAATCTTCTTTTCTAAGGATGGTAATACAGTATTCTAGTTACCATTGGCTATTACATCTCCCTCTCCCTAGACATAGAGTCGGTGATGTCGGGGGATCCCACGACAGTCTACAGTGAGGCCCCAGGGACATCTGTATACCCCAGGGAGGCTTCCTGTGCTCTCCTTCCTTATATAAGGAGCCAAGGATCCAGCTTGCCTTCCTCTCCTACTTATAGCTGTCACCACTCAAGCTAGACCCTGAGGATCTACAAGTACTGCTCATCTGTATCATGTGATAATCTCCCCATCTCACCCTAATTTCTAATCTTAAAAATTCTTCTAAAATGATTTTATTTAAAACTATATAAAAATATAACCAAATTTTCATTCTATATGAAAACTTCCTCTAAAGAAGTGAAAAGAGAAGAGTGAAACAATTCAGAAGGAAAATTAATGTCAAAAATTTAAATACCATGCTAAGGGTCTTTCCTCTAATAAACAATAAAATGCTGATTACGAATAACAAACAGGCCCTCATTTCTTATTGAATTATTAATAGGCAACTAAAACAAGCCTTGAGTTGAGTTTTTGTTTTTCTTATTTTTTGGTTTTGCACGTGGCTTGTGGGATCTTATTTCCCTGACCAGGGATCAAACCCGTCCCCCTGCAGTGGAAGCACAGAGTACTAACCACTGGACTGCCAGGGAAGTCCCCTGTATTTGCTTTATAAACTAAATTATTTCCTTTTTACATTTCTAAGGATCCTAGGAGGAATGATGCCGGGCTACCATGTATATAAAATAAATAATCTAGATACACATTAGTCTTCAGATATTGAGCATCAAAAGGAAACACTCTGATTTTGTAAGTGTAACTCTGTGCGCAAATCAAAACTTCTCAGAATTTGCCGGTTACAATTCCGGTGATCCTTCGGTGCTCCAGACAAATGTCGTCTCTATGGGTCTCAGATGGTTGCTTTTACTGTGAAACCGCCTCCATGCTTCTTTCAATTGGAGCCACAGGTACTAGTTGAGAATAAGTACCCTTTCGTTTCAGTTACTCTTCCATTTTACCCTTATTCATGGTATCCCTAGTAACACAGAAATTCTTCATCTAAGGAAACTTGACAATTCTGACAATTGAAGAAAAGTATTTTTAGCAGAATGATTAGACTTGATGGACTTCTGGAAATTCGGAGTCTTTCAAAAATAATTCCTCCAAGCTTTCCTGGTGTGTGTGTGTGTGTGTGTGCGTGTGCGTGTGCGTGTGTGTGTGTATGTGTGTGTGCGCTTGCATGTGCGTTTGCGTGTGTGTTTTAAACTGGGGAAGGTAAGAAGTGAGGTCAGTTTAATAAATCCTCTCACTGTGGCCATTGTCCAGTTTGCTTATTGTACAGATTGCTCAACAATTTCAGGACAGCAGGAAAGCCTTCTTGTCTTTTACGTTCCGTGCATATTTCAAAGCTATTATTTCAAATGAGGATTGTTGAC
>NW_020839226.1:0-6718 GCF_003676395.1 Aethalodelphis obliquidens
CCTGGAGTTGGTGGCAGCACCTGGTACCCATCCCTTTATCTTAGCCAAGATCTCAGAAAGGTGATATAATTGAGACCTACTGAGATGTGGATACCTTGGACAGGTAAAAGTTTGATGCCTCTTTAAGTCAACATTCTTTTCCTAATCATTTATTAGAGCGACTGGTACTCTGAGACACAGCAGAGAAGTAGGAGCTCTGACAATGAGGCTCAGAAATCCAGCTCTCACCCCAAACCTGCATACAGCAGGGAACAAATCCAAAGCCCTAAGTTAACCAACTGCTCTTCTTAAGAGGATAGTGATCCTTGGACTACCATTCCCCAAGTGACTAATGAAAGTCTTGTTTTCCAATTGTAGACCCCGCTTTCCATAAGAGAAGCTGCAATAAACACATTTTTAAAATACCAGCGAATTTCCAGTGATGCTCTAGTGCACCTTGGAGACTGGTTCTATAAGCAACTCCTAAGCCTCCCCGACCAACATTAATTCAGCTCAACTCTGGGCCCCAAAAGGAGTTTATTCAGATGGCAGACACGCAGACATGAGTGAATACTATATATTTCGGCAGGGGATCAAAAGGAGCTTCCCTGGCCTTTTGTTTCTTGCTGATTGCGTGTCCCCTTTAAAATGTATTTGACTGTCAACAGGAGAAAGCAGAACATTCTGTTTTGAACTTCAACATATATTGCCTTTGTATTATGAAAGTTTTTTTTAATTGCCAGGAACAAAGGAAAATGAAGTTCTATCAATATGTTTATAATAGAATAATTAGAAAAGTAGAATAAAAAACTTATGCATGGTATGATCACAGTGAGTGAACATACGCAAAGGATGATGAGAGACTGAGAAAAGCTCAATAACTGCCTTTGCACCACAGGTAAGTAAAATTATTGTTACTTTTGTGTATATAAAATTTTATATAGAAAAACTTACAAGAGGGAAAATGAAATTCGTTTTCAAAGCAAATAGTATTAAATTCAGTTGAAGTTTGGAAACTACTGTAGGTTTCGTAAATACACATTTTTAAAAAACTCAGAGGAGTATTTCATTTTCACTAGTTGTTCGCAGATCACCAAGGCCCTGAGTCATTTTATAATACAAACAGGAAATGGAGGTTCTCATGAAGCAAGATGACCAAAATCCACCTTCTCCAGATATGGATAAACTGCTTGGCTTGGCTCTCTTGCCTAACCCCTGTTAATATTATTTAGTATTTTCATGGTCCTTTCAGGATGATATAACAAAATATCACAGTTGCTTAGAAACAAGCATTTATTTCTCACTGTTCTGGAGGCCGGAAAGACAAAGATCGAGGGGCAAGCAGAGTCAGTGTCTGGTGAGAACCAACTTCCTGGTTCATAGATGGCCGTCTTTTTGCTGTATACACACATGGCAGAAGGGGCAAGCAAGCTCTCTGTGGTCTCCTTCTAGAGGCACTAATCCCTCTCATGAGGGCTCTCCTCTCATGACCTAATCACCTCCCCAAAGCTCCACTTCCAAATACTATCACTTAAGTTTCAACGCATGAACTTTGGAGGGAGACAAACACTCGGTCTATGGCAGTAATGTTGAAGACAACAGTCTGTTCAGTGGGTGAAGGAGGACCATCTGACTTAAGCAGATGGTCTCTTTTTTTCCAAATACTGATGTGGATACAGGAGACACTTATTTATTCATTCAGCAGACACTGAGTGCCTTCCTCCCCACTGTGCGCTAGGCTCAGGGCTAATTGCTGGAGACACAGAGTATATAAAACATGGTCTCAGCTGTCCTGGAACTCACAATCTCAGCTTTCTACCAGGTCATCTTGATTTTCAATATGGAAATTTAAACATTTATTTCAGAAATCTATTTGCCTAAGTATCTATTCCATTATAACTACTTATGAATTTAAAATAATGGCTGTTTATTTTTAACACTGCAAAACATATTAAGGAAAACGTTCAGTCCTATGTCTGTCTATATGTGTCTGTCTTAGTCTGAATAGAACAGCATCTGGCAATTGCAAAAGGACTCCAGAAGTGCAGATCAATGGAAAAAGCAGAGGTCTGGCTATCAGGAGACTTTCATTTAAATCTAAGCTCTGCCATTTACAAGCTTTTTGAGCTCTCTGAGCCTTAAGTCCCTCATTTGTAAAATGGGAATTATAATACCTACATCACATTTTGGACATGAAAATGAAATGAACTAAACAATGTGAAGCACTTAACCTATAGCAAAACTGAGCAAACACTAGTTTGTTTCTTCCATATAGTTTCACTGCAGGTAGGTGGCCAGTCTTTCATTTAGGGGGAAAAAATGCAATTACAAAAATCTGGATTTTACAAGACAGGTATTTTTAGGGCTCTGGTTTTCTTTTCAGAAAGATTAAACTCAGATTATAAACAGGTTAGCTGCAGGATTCACCTTGACAATTCAATTCCAAATCAAGAGAGCACAGAACCTTTGCAGCACAACCCTCCAGAGGCCAAAAAACCCTTGATCCACTGGCCTTGACCAAGTCTCAGGTAGCCTTCTGGGGCACTAGCGCTGGGATCACTGTGGGCAGGAAGTGCTCATTAGGACAATGCCTGCTAGTGTGTGGGCCCGTGTAGCAGGCGAGACAGTGAGACGCGATCTCCACCTCGCTGTGCAACAGTAACTTCGCTAAGGTTCAGGCAACTAAACAAAAATTTGGGAAAAAAAAAAAACAACACATCCAGCAGATATTGAAAAACACAACAGTTTGGGAATTTGGGATTAGCAGATGCGAACTATTTTGTATAGAATGGATCAACAACAAGGTCTTACTGTACAGCACAGGGAACTATGCTCAATATCCTGGGATAAAACATAATGGACAAGAATAGGAAAAAGAATGTGTATGTGTGTATACATATATATATATATATATATATATATATATATGTAAATATAGCTGAATCTCCTTTCTGTACAGAAGAAATTAATGCAACATTGTAGAGATAAACCAACTATACTTCAATAAAATAAAGATAAAACACAAATTATCTTGCAATAAGAAGATGAGGGAGGGGCAAGGAAAGTCCCAGTGGTCCATGCTAAGATCCAGCAGATACTTGGTATGTGACCACCCTCCTCTGATCTGTCTTAAAAGGCTTTATTGAGAAAAATGGAAAGGAGCAAAAAGAACCACGACATTGGCCATGTTCACTGAACTATCTACTGTCTCCCTAGACTTACTATCTGGTTCCCCTGTCTCCTAATTTTGTCCACCAGTGGTGACTAGATGACCTGTCATTTTAACCACATTACTCTTTGTCTCCACATGCGGATGCCTCTTCTTGATGCTTTATGCTCCCCGCCCGTTTACCCCAAGAGCTCTGCCTATAATTCCAATGGCATTTAGACTGTGGTCTCAATTCCTGTTCTCTCACAGGCCTATCCCCTCACTTTGCCAAACAGTGTAAGGCCCCTGTCCCTTGCAGCAAATTCTGCTCTTAAAGTCACTGAGTATTTGAGGCCTTTGTCTTTGCATTATTAATCTGCTCCACATGGACCGAGGGCCCAACAATGAGGGCATCTGTTACAGATCTAATATTAGCAACAAACACAGGTCACATCATCTTGTATAAAGACAATACTGAGGGAGAAACATTCGGTCACTAGCAGAGACGTGGCAGCGTTAAACAAGGGGCTCTGTCAAATGCTGCGGCTGTCTGTCATTCAGGGAGGGCAGAAAAGAGGGGAGGGAGAAGATTAGAGAGTGTAACCCGTGCTTTCTTTCGTTCCATTCTGCTGTCCTAGGGAAATACAACTGCCCTGCACAACTCCTACCATATCTGGCCTCAGGTCAGGCAGAGAGGTCCCCTGTCCCCCTAGGAGAACACACAGAGGTCTTAGATGTGAGTGTCAGAAACAGCCATGCTTAGGCCTAAGGAAGACGTGCCTTCAGCAGAGGGGCTACCAAACTAACAAGTCACTGGATTAAAAACCTTTGGCCACGTGGCTTAGGGGATTCCGGGTGTCTCCCCTTTTCTAGCAGCTCCAAAGGTCCAGCGAGATCATTTGGATTAGCCTCCATGGCTTGTGGAATCTTTGCAATCCAAATGGGCTCTTTACAACAGGGGGCAAGTCGGAGCTCCGGAAATGTTTTATTTGGCTTGATGTCAGGACTTGGAAGTTTTTTTTTAACTAGCTGTCAACATTAACATTTTTTTTTCATATAATCCCAAGTTGTTAGCTTCTCTGGAAAATTCAGAAAATGACAACCCCATGACCCTCATTCCCACAAAACAATAGTAGACTGGCCCCCAGGAGAGTCCTTGGCCTTACGATGGGGCATGAGCCGCCTTCCTTACAGCAACAGTCACTTAGATAACCGGCCTGAACCGGGTGGCAATGGGGATTTTCTACCAGGGGTCAAGGGTCTCACAGGTAAGGTCAGCAGGCTCTGGGTATTGTGAGCAGTGGGCAGGAGTGGATGAAGGAAGGAGATGAACCCCATTTCAAGGAAATACAAACTCCCACCGCCGAAAGCCAAGCCCCAGGTACACGGGAGTGACAGACTGCCAGCCAGCAGAGCTGGACACTGTGAACAGCAACCAGAGAAACAGAAACACTGGCCAAGAAGCCTGCACAGAGCCTTGTCACCTGTCCATAGTTGGAATGAAGACGGGGAATGGCAGGGGCGGGAGAGAAGAATGTGTTCTCTCCGTGTCCCTCCATCCTTCCACTGGGCATTTCGAGAAAAAAACAAAACAAACCCTCTCACTGGCACTTGCTGAAGAAACTAAACTCCCATCCACCCCTGCAGCCTAACTGCCCATGGACCAAAAGTTAGATGGGTGGGTGTCAAGCATGCCTGCATAGCAGTTTTAACATTTGTCAAGCATGCCTGCACAGCAGCCAATGGAGATGGAATTTTGGGGTGGTGAGAGGATGGGGGGAGGGTCTAGACATCTGTGTGTTTCAAAGGGGATTCCAGTAGGTTGAGGTCCAGCGCACTGGAGCAGTGCCTCTCCACCTTGAACATGCCCCTGACTCACCTGGGATCTAGTTTAACATGCAGACTCTGAGTCGTAGGTCTGCAGCCGAAGTCTGAACTCCTGAACTTCACCAAAGTCAAAGGCGGTGTCCGTGCTGTGGATCCTGGCCACGCTTTGAGTGATAAGAAGCTACAGCCTTTGCCAAGAGGCACAGGAAAACATGTTCAACATCGCTAATTATTAGAGAAATGAAAATCAAAACTACAGTGAGATATCACATCACACCAGTCAGAAAGGCTATCATCAAAAAATCCACACTTAATAAATGCTAGAGAGGGTGTGGAGAAAAGGGAACTCTCCTACACCGTTGGTGGGAAAGTAAATTGGTATAGCCACTGTGGAGAGCAGTATGGACATTCCTTAAAAAACTAAAAATAGGGGGCTTCCCAGGTGGCGCAGTGGTTGAGAGTCCGCCTGCCGATGCAGGGGACATGGGTTCGTGCCCCAGTCCGGGAGGATCCCACATGCCGCGGAGTGGCTAGGCCCGTAAGCAATGACCGCTAAGCCTGCGCGTACGGAGCCTGTGCTCCGCAACGGGAGAGGCCGCAGCAGTGAGAGGCCCGCGTACCACAAATAAATAAATAAATAAATAAATAAACAAACCTATAAATAGAGCAACCATATGATCCCACAATCACAGTACTGGGCATATATCCGGAGAAAAACATGGTCTGAAAGGATACATGCACCCCAGTATTCACTGCAACACTGTTTACAATAGCCAAGACATGAAAGCAACCTAAATATCCAACGACAGGGGAATGGATAAAGAAGATGTGGTACATATATAGAATGGAATATTACTCAGCCATTAAAAAGAATGAAATAATGCCATTTGCAGCAACATGGATGGACCTAGAGATTGTCATACTGAGTGAAGTAAGTCAGACAAAGACAAGTATTGTATGATATCGCTTATATGTGGAATCTAAAAAAAATGATACACATGAACATATTTACAAAACAGAAACAGACTCACAGACTTAGAGAACAAACTTACGGTTACTGGGGGCGAAGGTGGGAAGGGACAGTTAGGGAGTTTGGTACTAATGTGTACACACTGCTATATTTAAAATGGATAACCAACAAGGACCTACTGCATAGCACAGGGAACTCTGTTCAATATTACCTAGCAACCAAAATGGGAAAAAATTTGAAAAAGAATAGATACATGTATATGTATAACTGAATCACTTTGCTGTGCACCTGGAACTAACACAACATTGTTGACCACCTATACTCCAAAACAAAATAAAAAGTTAATAAAAAGGAAGAAGAAGCTATAGTCTTTTCCTTTGTCATTCTCCTTTCAAGTACTTTACCAGGGACAACCCCACATCTGTCACCTCTATGTCTGAAAATAATAATAGTAATGAATAATATTATTAAAGTAATACAAAATAAGTAATAATAATAACTTCGATAATAGCTAGACTTTCTTGTGTGCTTCTTGTCGAACACTGTGCTGAAATCACACTTTTAAAAAAAATCTTCAACTAGATGTGAAATAATAGCTTGTTTTTCCTCAAGCTAGTTACTACTCTAAGTCTCTTACTTATATTAAGTCAGTTGAGCTTCACAACCATCCTATTGTTGTGAGTTCTGTTATTATCATGTCCAGAAGCAGCCTGCCGAGGTCCCATGGTTTTATGAGCGCAGCCCTTATGTTTGGACACAGGGTGTGTGCTGGGCCCCGCTGGCTCTCCCAGGAG
>NW_020839227.1:0-6707 GCF_003676395.1 Aethalodelphis obliquidens
GTCTTTGACAGACACCTTTTTTACATTTTGTTATCTCCCTCCTTCTCGGAAGGGGGCCGGACATCCTGGAAATTTACCCATTGTCTAAGAAGCCCCTACTGTCTGGAGAGTTCTTAATCATTAGCTGGAACAATGTCCCTCGAGCCCCACATTCCCCCCTTTTTCTTGTGACTATTGATTCCAATCATGGAATCTCAACCTTCTGTTCGTAAACTTTGGTACTGTTGTCTTAACATTAGAACTTGTACAGTACTGATACGTTCTCTAATAAATGTTATCAAGCGATTTAGAATACATGGTCCAAAAGTTAAAATCAACAATAAAACAATAAGAGGTCCCAACAGAGTAGAGATTAAGATGGTAAACCAGGGGGACTTATTAAACCATGATTGAAACCATCCTTTTTCGTTCTCTCTCTCCCTTTGCCTTTTATCTAAGCGTTCCCTTAGTTTATCCATGGTTTTGGTAATGGTTCCTGAATGATCAATATAAAAGCAACATTCTTCTTTTAGAGCGGCGCATAATCCCCCTTCCTTAAGAAACAGCAAATCTAGGCCTCTTCTATTCTGCAACACCATTTCTGAAAGTGAGGTGAGTGATTCCTTTAGTTGAGTTATGGAACTTTCTAATGCTCGAAGGTCGATGTCTACAGCCTGTCTTAAACTTGCATAATACTGGGGTTGTTGTATGAGGGCTGTGGTTCCTGTTCCTATCCCGGCAGATATTCCTAGTCCTAGAAGGACAGCCAATGTGAGGGTTACAGGTTCTCTTTTGTTTTTTGTTTTTTTACATATTTATCTAAAAAGGATGAGTCTGAATGGTAGATAAGTCTAGGGACTAATTGCACTAACACAAAAGTCAGCTGAGGTATTAAGAACCTCTAAAGAGACACAAGGGGTGAGCCCCGTGTTACATGCCCACCATCCATCTTGAGGAGGTACAAGATATCCTGAGCCTGAAGGGAGGCTAAAATCATGACAAAGGTGTCTATGGGACTGGGGAGGTGTTCCTATACAAGTACCATTTCCAGAAACCGAGGACAGGGTTAATTTACTGGTCCCTTCTTGTTTCCATCGACATTGGTCTGAGGAGGTAGAATTAGTATAGTTGGAGCTATATCCTATAGCATCATAATAAGGGGGAGGAGCAGCATAGCAAAGCCAACATGATTTTGTAGCCTCTGGGTTTGTAGCATTGAGAACCGTAAAGGCTGCCTGCACCAAAGAAAGCATCCTATCCCGAGGAGTCCCAGGCTTAACTGTGGGTTCTTTGGATCCAGAGGTTTCATTAGTCTCATTCTTTGTTGATGTAGTTGAAGGGGCCGGGGGAAGCAAAGGGGGGCCAAGTACGGGATTTGGGCCTATTGATATAGGAGCAGGAGTCTCAATTTTTAGCTTAAAGGTCATTAATATTCCTAAATCATATCCCCTCATGTAAAATCTAACGCCCCAAGAATGACCATTTATCCATTTTTCATCTCTTTTTCCGGGATTACTAAAGGAAATTTTAAGGGGATGACACCATCCTGAACATTTACTCCGGTGTCCGGTATCCTTATTATGAGAATAATTAGCCGTTACAGTAATAAAATCCCAAGTTGAGGTGGGTTTCCAATTAGTATCCCCGGTAGTTTCACATCCCCAGCTTTTGCAATAAAAGTTTTCAGTTCCACCACATTTATAATTCAGAGATCAAGGGCGGTGGAACCCGGGGCATACGTAGAGAGTGAGGATACCAAGCATCATTCTTTTGCCTGCATTTTTGCAACCCGGCCCAAACCAATCAGTTTCCGAAACTTTGGAAGGGGCAGTGTTCATATCATGAGAATCTTCTGTATCCCAATAAGGTGCTCCTATAGCCAATTTACAAACATCAGGAAAAAGATCTGGCCACCAGGTCCAGGGGGGTGCAGTATGACTAATGGACCAGGTTACATCTCCAGTCTGAGAAATTACCTGCCAAGTTAAACGTTGGGGGAGGTGAGGGCTAAAATCACTTACAGTCAATAAAGGCAGTAAAACCAAAATTGTAAGTCCTAGGTTCGTAGAAGCTTGAGTTTGAGCGGGTTGTCGGTTCTTTGGGCCCGCCATCCTGATGATGCCGTCGCTGGTGCAGCCTTCACATGTGAAGCATGGATTCAGGCAGCGATGCCGTCCACTTTTATGGCCGTTGGGGTGGTGAGGAGGACGGTGTATGGTCCTTTCCATCGAGGTTCCAACGTCTGGGTTCGATGCCGACGGACGTATACGGAGTCTCCGACTTGGAAAGGATGAGTTTCTCCCGGTGTTCCCGGTTGGTAGGCCTCGGCGTTTTTGGGACCATATTTCTTTCTGGACCAATTGGAGTCCCAGTAGCCTAGCATATAAGTCAGTGTTATTTTGACAATCAGGTTTTATTTCTTTTCCTAAAGTGAGGAGGGGAGGCGGGGCACCATATAATATTTCAAAAGGAGTAAGATGGTATCGGGAAGGTGTATTTCTAACCCGGAATAGGGCCAAAGGAAGGAGCACCGTCCAATCGGTACCGCCAGTCTCCAAGGACAATTTAGTTAGGGTCTCTTTTAGAGTCCTATTCATTCTTTCTACCTGACCTGAACTTTGGGGTCTATAGGCACAATGTAATTTCCAATCAGTCCCCAAATATCTGGCCACATCCTAACTTACCTGGGCGACGAAGGCTGGACCATTATCAGACCCTATTACCTTTGGTGCTCCAAATCGAGGAAAAATTTCTTCTAAAATCTTCTTGGCTACTACAGCAGCTGTTTTTTTTCTTTGTTGGGAAAGCCTCTATCCATCCTGAAAAAGTGTCTACAAAAACTAAAAGGTATTTATTACCGTACCTTCCAGGACGCACTTCGGTAAAGTCCACTTCCCAGTAAGTTCCTGGGCGGTCCCCCCTGAGTCTCTTTCCAGTTTCAAGTTTCCCTTTGTGAGCATTTACCTGTTGACATGGGACGCATTCCTGCACAATTTGTTCAGCTAATTTTGTCATTCCAGGGGTTTCGTACCCGGCTTTTTGTAACAAGGCTACCATCTTTTTAGTCCCCAAATGTGTCCATCTGTGCATCTGTTGTAACATGGATTCTGCTTGCTGAGGGGACAAAGTTCCTTTTGTTGTGGCCGGGATGATTTCTTCATCGCGGCCTGGTTTTTCAGGAACTTTATCTGACAGTCCTAAAATGACTTTTCCCGATGCTATTTCTCGGGCCACTTGGTCAGCCATATTATTTCCCCTAATTATTGGGGTATTTCCTTTTTGATGTCCAGGGCAGTGGATGATACTGCCCGTTGTTCCTTATCGCCCCAAACGAAAGGAGTGCTGTTTTTGGTTAGGGGGTACAATGGGGCCGCCAGCTCAGCAAACCCTGGAATCCATAGTCTACAGAATCCGGCCGTCCCCCCAAATTTTCTAACCTGCCTGGCGTTTTTGGGAGCCGGAATTTGGGCCACCGTATCCTTTCTGCTCTCTGTGAGCCCTCTTTGCCCCCCTTTTAATAGATACCCCAGGTAACTGACCTGTTGTTGGCATATTTGCGCTTTCTTGGCTGAGGCTCTATATCCCAGGGTTCCAAGTTCCGTTAACAGTTTTTCAGTACCCTTGAAACAATCTTTTTGGGTCTCAGCAGCTAATAAAATATCATCAACGTATTGGAGTAATGTTACCTGGGGATTTGATTCTCTATATAATGCCAAATCCTGATGGAGGGCTTCATCAAAGATGGTCGGGGAGTTCTTAAATCCCTGAGGTAGCCGTGTCCATGTCAGCTGACCAGACATTCCCGATGTTGGATCTTTCCATTCGAAGGCAAAGTAGGGTTGGCTCAGGGGAGAGAGTCTTAAACAAAACAAAGGCATCTTTAAGGTCCAAAACAGTATACCACGTATGTTGAGGTGGAAGAGTGCTCAGGAGGTTGTAAGGGTTTGGAACTGTGGGGTGGAGGTCTGCCACCCGTTTGTTTACCCCTCATAGATCCTGCACCGGCCGATAATCATTTGTTCCTGGTTTCTTTACCGGCAGGAGAGGGGTGTTCCATGCTGATTGACATCTTATTAAGATGCCCAAGTCTAGTAGCCTCTGTATATGGGGACAGATACCGTCTTTGGCTTCTCTACTCATGGGGTATTGACGGACCGTTATTGGGGTGGCAGTTGCCTTGAGTTCCACTAGCACCGGGGGCCGATTTTTGGCCATCCCCATACCGGCAGTTTCTACCCAGGCTTGAGGGAACCGAGTTACCCAATCTGTAACATTAACTCGTGAGGATGAAGGCTGCTCGTATAATTTATATTCATCTTCTAATTTCATAGTCAATATTTGAAGTAACCTGCCTTTATTATCAGTTATGGTGGGACCTTCTGGCTGAAAGTGGATTTGAGCCCCTACTTTGGAGAGTAAATCTCTTCCCAGCAAAGGATAGGGGCATTCCGGAATAATCAAAAATGAATGGGTTACTCGTCCAATCCCAAGATCTACTGTCCTTCGTGTGGTCCATGAATATTGTTTATTCCCAGTGGCTCCTTGTACCCATGACCTTTTAGCTGAGATAGGACCTTTTGAGTGGAGAAGGACGGAGTGCTGGGCTCCGGTATCCACCAAAAATTGAACAGGTTCCCCCTCCACTTTAAGAGTTACCCGGGGCTCGGGGAGAGGGTTCGAGCCCTGACTTTCCTAGTCTTCTTCTTCCAATGTTAAGATCTTGTTTCTGGTTGGCCTTCCTCCATTCTTTTTCTTAGGGCATTCTCTCGCCCAATGTCCTTTTTCTTTACAGTAGGCACATTGGTTCTTGTCTAATGGCCGCCTTCTGTCTGCCGTTCGCCCTTCCTGCCCATTTCTATCCCCTATATTTCTTCCTGCAACCACAGTGGCCAGTATCTTACTTAAATTTCTCTCTTGTCTCTTATCTCGTCTTCTTTCACGGGCTGCCTGCTCTTTCTGCTTGCTTTCTTCCTTCTCTTTCTCTTTTGTTATATACTTTATCTGCCTCTTTTACTAACTCCTGAAGCGAAAATCCCTGCAAGCCATCTAGCCTCTGTAATTTCTTCTTAATATCAGGGGCCGCTTGATCTATGAAAGCCATTGCTATAGTAGCCCTATGTTCCTCCGAAGTTGGATCATAAGGGGTAAAGCGTCTAAAGGCTTCCATTAAACGTTCCAGGAACACAGTTGGAGATTCCTGGGGCCCCTGAGTGACTTCCCTTACCTTAGCCAAATTAGTGGGCCGTCTGGCCGCTCCATGGAGACCCGCCACCAGAGCCTGGCGATACGTTTTCAGGCGCTCCCTACCTTCCGGGGCATTGAAATCCCAGTTTGGCCTGACGAGTGGGAAACCAGCATCAATCTCGTTAGGCAGCTGGGTAGGTTGCCCATTGGCGCCTAATACATTTTTTCTGGCTTCTAAAAGAACCCGTTGCCTCTCCTCAGTCGTTAGGAGAGGCTGGAGCAGCTGCTGACAATCATCTCATGTGGGCTGGTGGGAGAAAACAAGAGATTTTATTAAAGCGGTAAGGGCCTGTGGATTTTCGGAAAAAGTTGGGTTATGCATTTTCCAATTATAAAGATCTGCAGAGGAAAAGGGCCAATATTGGAGAGGTCTATTCCCTTGGCCGTCGGGGGGGGCCATATTCTCTAAGAGGTAGGGCAGTGGAGTCCGGGGAGATAGCCCTCCGACTCCTAGTGCCCGCTGAGGGACCCTTTCTTCTTCCATCATGGATGGTTCCCTTGGTGCCGAGGGCAGTGGAGCTGGGGGTCCTCTAGGTGGTAGGGGATTTGGGGCCGGAGGATAAGGGGGTGGGGAATCCAAAAGAAGCAAATCGGACTGCGGGTCAGGATAAATCGCCTTCGGTGGATCCGGGGCGTCGGGTAGCTTCTCCGTGTTGGGGTTTTTCTTTAAGGCTAATATCTCCGACGCTGCTGATGTGTGCGCGGACGTACCTGTTGAGGAAACAAAGGGCCGGACCCACGGAGGTGGGGAGAGAATTAAATCTTCCCAGACCAAGACATATGGTCCTTGGTCTGGGTGTCCGTGGGGATCTATATTAAATATCTTAGACTTCAGCAGCTTAATCTTGTCTAATAAAAAGGATCCTTCGGGGGGCCATCCTATCTGAAATGTTGGCCATTCAGAGGCACACAAAGTCTGCCACTTTCCTTTTTTTATTTCTACCGAAAAATTATGGACTCTGGCCCGAACTTCGGTCCAATGGCTTAGAGTAAGGGAAAGAGGAGTCGTCATAGTTTGTCCCATTGTCGTCCGTCAGAGAAGAAGAATAGACCACAATACAGAAACAGTTAAAACTTCACGAAACACATATACACATGGGCCACCGCGAGCTCGCTTCAAAACCGAAACTTCTTCAGATGGCAGTTATCACCAAGGGAACTGCCGAAACCGAGTGAAGGGGAGACAGAGTTTGCCTCTCCTTCCAGATGAGCCACCAGGGCGTCCCCTAGGGCTCATGGACGCCGGCTATTAGCACGTCTGCCTAGCCAGAGGTCCGATACAGATTCCATAATAAGCCGATTTTTACGGCTTTCCTCCGATAATGGCCCACAAAGAACAAGGGACAAACAGACAATCAAGCTCGAGCTTACCTGGTACCTCCAACTCCCGATGTTCTTGTGGTCCGGGGCGAGTGGAATCCCGGACGAGCCCCCAAATGTTAGACCTTCGCGGTCTCCTAGGAGTTTCGACTCGCCCAGGAAAC
>NW_020839228.1:0-6707 GCF_003676395.1 Aethalodelphis obliquidens
GTCTTTGACAGACACCTTTTTTACATTTTGTTATCTCCCTCCTTCTCGGAAGGGGGCCGGACATCCTGGAAATTTACCCATTGTCTAAGAAGCCCCTACTGTCTGGAGAGTTCTTAATCATTAGCTGGAACAATGTCCCTCGAGCCCCACATTCCCCCCTTTTTCTTGTGACTATTGATTCCAATCATGGAATCTCAACCTTCTGTTCGTAAACTTTGGTACTGTTGTCTTAACATTAGAACTTGTACAGTACTGATACGTTCTCTAATAAATGTTATCAAGCGATTTAGAATACATGGTCCAAAAGTTAAAATCAACAATAAAACAATAAGAGGTCCCAACAGAGTAGAGATTAAGATGGTAAACCAGGGGGACTTATTAAACCATGATTGAAACCATCCTTTTTCGTTCTCTCTCTCCCTTTGCCTTTTATCTAAGCGTTCCCTTAGTTTATCCATGGTTTTGGTAATGGTTCCTGAATGATCAATATAAAAGCAACATTCTTCTTTTAGAGCGGCGCATAATCCCCCTTCCTTAAGAAACAGCAAATCTAGGCCTCTTCTATTCTGCAACACCATTTCTGAAAGTGAGGTGAGTGATTCCTTTAGTTGAGTTATGGAACTTTCTAATGCTCGAAGGTCGATGTCTACAGCCTGTCTTAAACTTGCATAATACTGGGGTTGTTGTATGAGGGCTGTGGTTCCTGTTCCTATCCCGGCAGATATTCCTAGTCCTAGAAGGACAGCCAATGTGAGGGTTACAGGTTCTCTTTTGTTTTTTGTTTTTTTACATATTTATCTAAAAAGGATGAGTCTGAATGGTAGATAAGTCTAGGGACTAATTGCACTAACACAAAAGTCAGCTGAGGTATTAAGAACCTCTAAAGAGACACAAGGGGTGAGCCCCGTGTTACATGCCCACCATCCATCTTGAGGAGGTACAAGATATCCTGAGCCTGAAGGGAGGCTAAAATCATGACAAAGGTGTCTATGGGACTGGGGAGGTGTTCCTATACAAGTACCATTTCCAGAAACCGAGGACAGGGTTAATTTACTGGTCCCTTCTTGTTTCCATCGACATTGGTCTGAGGAGGTAGAATTAGTATAGTTGGAGCTATATCCTATAGCATCATAATAAGGGGGAGGAGCAGCATAGCAAAGCCAACATGATTTTGTAGCCTCTGGGTTTGTAGCATTGAGAACCGTAAAGGCTGCCTGCACCAAAGAAAGCATCCTATCCCGAGGAGTCCCAGGCTTAACTGTGGGTTCTTTGGATCCAGAGGTTTCATTAGTCTCATTCTTTGTTGATGTAGTTGAAGGGGCCGGGGGAAGCAAAGGGGGGCCAAGTACGGGATTTGGGCCTATTGATATAGGAGCAGGAGTCTCAATTTTTAGCTTAAAGGTCATTAATATTCCTAAATCATATCCCCTCATGTAAAATCTAACGCCCCAAGAATGACCATTTATCCATTTTTCATCTCTTTTTCCGGGATTACTAAAGGAAATTTTAAGGGGATGACACCATCCTGAACATTTACTCCGGTGTCCGGTATCCTTATTATGAGAATAATTAGCCGTTACAGTAATAAAATCCCAAGTTGAGGTGGGTTTCCAATTAGTATCCCCGGTAGTTTCACATCCCCAGCTTTTGCAATAAAAGTTTTCAGTTCCACCACATTTATAATTCAGAGATCAAGGGCGGTGGAACCCGGGGCATACGTAGAGAGTGAGGATACCAAGCATCATTCTTTTGCCTGCATTTTTGCAACCCGGCCCAAACCAATCAGTTTCCGAAACTTTGGAAGGGGCAGTGTTCATATCATGAGAATCTTCTGTATCCCAATAAGGTGCTCCTATAGCCAATTTACAAACATCAGGAAAAAGATCTGGCCACCAGGTCCAGGGGGGTGCAGTATGACTAATGGACCAGGTTACATCTCCAGTCTGAGAAATTACCTGCCAAGTTAAACGTTGGGGGAGGTGAGGGCTAAAATCACTTACAGTCAATAAAGGCAGTAAAACCAAAATTGTAAGTCCTAGGTTCGTAGAAGCTTGAGTTTGAGCGGGTTGTCGGTTCTTTGGGCCCGCCATCCTGATGATGCCGTCGCTGGTGCAGCCTTCACATGTGAAGCATGGATTCAGGCAGCGATGCCGTCCACTTTTATGGCCGTTGGGGTGGTGAGGAGGACGGTGTATGGTCCTTTCCATCGAGGTTCCAACGTCTGGGTTCGATGCCGACGGACGTATACGGAGTCTCCGACTTGGAAAGGATGAGTTTCTCCCGGTGTTCCCGGTTGGTAGGCCTCGGCGTTTTTGGGACCATATTTCTTTCTGGACCAATTGGAGTCCCAGTAGCCTAGCATATAAGTCAGTGTTATTTTGACAATCAGGTTTTATTTCTTTTCCTAAAGTGAGGAGGGGAGGCGGGGCACCATATAATATTTCAAAAGGAGTAAGATGGTATCGGGAAGGTGTATTTCTAACCCGGAATAGGGCCAAAGGAAGGAGCACCGTCCAATCGGTACCGCCAGTCTCCAAGGACAATTTAGTTAGGGTCTCTTTTAGAGTCCTATTCATTCTTTCTACCTGACCTGAACTTTGGGGTCTATAGGCACAATGTAATTTCCAATCAGTCCCCAAATATCTGGCCACATCCTAACTTACCTGGGCGACGAAGGCTGGACCATTATCAGACCCTATTACCTTTGGTGCTCCAAATCGAGGAAAAATTTCTTCTAAAATCTTCTTGGCTACTACAGCAGCTGTTTTTTTTCTTTGTTGGGAAAGCCTCTATCCATCCTGAAAAAGTGTCTACAAAAACTAAAAGGTATTTATTACCGTACCTTCCAGGACGCACTTCGGTAAAGTCCACTTCCCAGTAAGTTCCTGGGCGGTCCCCCCTGAGTCTCTTTCCAGTTTCAAGTTTCCCTTTGTGAGCATTTACCTGTTGACATGGGACGCATTCCTGCACAATTTGTTCAGCTAATTTTGTCATTCCAGGGGTTTCGTACCCGGCTTTTTGTAACAAGGCTACCATCTTTTTAGTCCCCAAATGTGTCCATCTGTGCATCTGTTGTAACATGGATTCTGCTTGCTGAGGGGACAAAGTTCCTTTTGTTGTGGCCGGGATGATTTCTTCATCGCGGCCTGGTTTTTCAGGAACTTTATCTGACAGTCCTAAAATGACTTTTCCCGATGCTATTTCTCGGGCCACTTGGTCAGCCATATTATTTCCCCTAATTATTGGGGTATTTCCTTTTTGATGTCCAGGGCAGTGGATGATACTGCCCGTTGTTCCTTATCGCCCCAAACGAAAGGAGTGCTGTTTTTGGTTAGGGGGTACAATGGGGCCGCCAGCTCAGCAAACCCTGGAATCCATAGTCTACAGAATCCGGCCGTCCCCCCAAATTTTCTAACCTGCCTGGCGTTTTTGGGAGCCGGAATTTGGGCCACCGTATCCTTTCTGCTCTCTGTGAGCCCTCTTTGCCCCCCTTTTAATAGATACCCCAGGTAACTGACCTGTTGTTGGCATATTTGCGCTTTCTTGGCTGAGGCTCTATATCCCAGGGTTCCAAGTTCCGTTAACAGTTTTTCAGTACCCTTGAAACAATCTTTTTGGGTCTCAGCAGCTAATAAAATATCATCAACGTATTGGAGTAATGTTACCTGGGGATTTGATTCTCTATATAATGCCAAATCCTGATGGAGGGCTTCATCAAAGATGGTCGGGGAGTTCTTAAATCCCTGAGGTAGCCGTGTCCATGTCAGCTGACCAGACATTCCCGATGTTGGATCTTTCCATTCGAAGGCAAAGTAGGGTTGGCTCAGGGGAGAGAGTCTTAAACAAAACAAAGGCATCTTTAAGGTCCAAAACAGTATACCACGTATGTTGAGGTGGAAGAGTGCTCAGGAGGTTGTAAGGGTTTGGAACTGTGGGGTGGAGGTCTGCCACCCGTTTGTTTACCCCTCATAGATCCTGCACCGGCCGATAATCATTTGTTCCTGGTTTCTTTACCGGCAGGAGAGGGGTGTTCCATGCTGATTGACATCTTATTAAGATGCCCAAGTCTAGTAGCCTCTGTATATGGGGACAGATACCGTCTTTGGCTTCTCTACTCATGGGGTATTGACGGACCGTTATTGGGGTGGCAGTTGCCTTGAGTTCCACTAGCACCGGGGGCCGATTTTTGGCCATCCCCATACCGGCAGTTTCTACCCAGGCTTGAGGGAACCGAGTTACCCAATCTGTAACATTAACTCGTGAGGATGAAGGCTGCTCGTATAATTTATATTCATCTTCTAATTTCATAGTCAATATTTGAAGTAACCTGCCTTTATTATCAGTTATGGTGGGACCTTCTGGCTGAAAGTGGATTTGAGCCCCTACTTTGGAGAGTAAATCTCTTCCCAGCAAAGGATAGGGGCATTCCGGAATAATCAAAAATGAATGGGTTACTCGTCCAATCCCAAGATCTACTGTCCTTCGTGTGGTCCATGAATATTGTTTATTCCCAGTGGCTCCTTGTACCCATGACCTTTTAGCTGAGATAGGACCTTTTGAGTGGAGAAGGACGGAGTGCTGGGCTCCGGTATCCACCAAAAATTGAACAGGTTCCCCCTCCACTTTAAGAGTTACCCGGGGCTCGGGGAGAGGGTTCGAGCCCTGACTTTCCTAGTCTTCTTCTTCCAATGTTAAGATCTTGTTTCTGGTTGGCCTTCCTCCATTCTTTTTCTTAGGGCATTCTCTCGCCCAATGTCCTTTTTCTTTACAGTAGGCACATTGGTTCTTGTCTAATGGCCGCCTTCTGTCTGCCGTTCGCCCTTCCTGCCCATTTCTATCCCCTATATTTCTTCCTGCAACCACAGTGGCCAGTATCTTACTTAAATTTCTCTCTTGTCTCTTATCTCGTCTTCTTTCACGGGCTGCCTGCTCTTTCTGCTTGCTTTCTTCCTTCTCTTTCTCTTTTGTTATATACTTTATCTGCCTCTTTTACTAACTCCTGAAGCGAAAATCCCTGCAAGCCATCTAGCCTCTGTAATTTCTTCTTAATATCAGGGGCCGCTTGATCTATGAAAGCCATTGCTATAGTAGCCCTATGTTCCTCCGAAGTTGGATCATAAGGGGTAAAGCGTCTAAAGGCTTCCATTAAACGTTCCAGGAACACAGTTGGAGATTCCTGGGGCCCCTGAGTGACTTCCCTTACCTTAGCCAAATTAGTGGGCCGTCTGGCCGCTCCATGGAGACCCGCCACCAGAGCCTGGCGATACGTTTTCAGGCGCTCCCTACCTTCCGGGGCATTGAAATCCCAGTTTGGCCTGACGAGTGGGAAACCAGCATCAATCTCGTTAGGCAGCTGGGTAGGTTGCCCATTGGCGCCTAATACATTTTTTCTGGCTTCTAAAAGAACCCGTTGCCTCTCCTCAGTCGTTAGGAGAGGCTGGAGCAGCTGCTGACAATCATCTCATGTGGGCTGGTGGGAGAAAACAAGAGATTTTATTAAAGCGGTAAGGGCCTGTGGATTTTCGGAAAAAGTTGGGTTATGCATTTTCCAATTATAAAGATCTGCAGAGGAAAAGGGCCAATATTGGAGAGGTCTATTCCCTTGGCCGTCGGGGGGGGCCATATTCTCTAAGAGGTAGGGCAGTGGAGTCCGGGGAGATAGCCCTCCGACTCCTAGTGCCCGCTGAGGGACCCTTTCTTCTTCCATCATGGATGGTTCCCTTGGTGCCGAGGGCAGTGGAGCTGGGGGTCCTCTAGGTGGTAGGGGATTTGGGGCCGGAGGATAAGGGGGTGGGGAATCCAAAAGAAGCAAATCGGACTGCGGGTCAGGATAAATCGCCTTCGGTGGATCCGGGGCGTCGGGTAGCTTCTCCGTGTTGGGGTTTTTCTTTAAGGCTAATATCTCCGACGCTGCTGATGTGTGCGCGGACGTACCTGTTGAGGAAACAAAGGGCCGGACCCACGGAGGTGGGGAGAGAATTAAATCTTCCCAGACCAAGACATATGGTCCTTGGTCTGGGTGTCCGTGGGGATCTATATTAAATATCTTAGACTTCAGCAGCTTAATCTTGTCTAATAAAAAGGATCCTTCGGGGGGCCATCCTATCTGAAATGTTGGCCATTCAGAGGCACACAAAGTCTGCCACTTTCCTTTTTTTATTTCTACCGAAAAATTATGGACTCTGGCCCGAACTTCGGTCCAATGGCTTAGAGTAAGGGAAAGAGGAGTCGTCATAGTTTGTCCCATTGTCGTCCGTCAGAGAAGAAGAATAGACCACAATACAGAAACAGTTAAAACTTCACGAAACACATATACACATGGGCCACCGCGAGCTCGCTTCAAAACCGAAACTTCTTCAGATGGCAGTTATCACCAAGGGAACTGCCGAAACCGAGTGAAGGGGAGACAGAGTTTGCCTCTCCTTCCAGATGAGCCACCAGGGCGTCCCCTAGGGCTCATGGACGCCGGCTATTAGCACGTCTGCCTAGCCAGAGGTCCGATACAGATTCCATAATAAGCCGATTTTTACGGCTTTCCTCCGATAATGGCCCACAAAGAACAAGGGACAAACAGACAATCAAGCTCGAGCTTACCTGGTACCTCCAACTCCCGATGTTCTTGTGGTCCGGGGCGAGTGGAATCCCGGACGAGCCCCCAAATGTTAGACCTTCGCGGTCTCCTAGGAGTTTCGACTCGCCCAGGAAAC
>NW_020839229.1:0-6706 GCF_003676395.1 Aethalodelphis obliquidens
GATGTAAACTGGGGTCTCTAGGGTGGGTCCTAATCCAGTCTGCCTGGCGTCCTTAAAAGAGGAGGACATTAGGACAGAGACACGCACAGAGGGACGACCACGTGAGGACACGGAGAAGACGGCGTCTACGCGACACGGAGCCAGGCCTCGGGAGAAGCCAGCCCTGTACCTCCAGGATCTGGGATTCCAGCCTCCAGGGTGTCAGACAGCGACGTCTGTGGTCAAAGGCCCCCTGTGGTGTCTGTTACAGCCGCCTGTGCAGACACACCCAACACGTGCGGCTTCCCCATGGCTCCCCCAGGCCCCTGGCTCGCCCCTGCACCCACAGGCCAGGTGGGAACCCCAGGCTTGGGTGGTGGCATGGGGGAGACTGGCTGTGGATTTCACGAGGGTAGGCGGCGTGTTAACCTAGGGAGACTTCTCAGCGAGCTAGGCGACTGTAAAGAACGCTTTATTGTCGTAACAAAATGAAGACACAGCGAAGAGCATCGACGGGCCCCACGTTCAGAAGGAGAAAAGCCTCCCGAGCTGCGATCACGGGGCCCTTCTCTCCAGTCCGGGAGCAGCTTCACCACACGCGCATGCTGACTGCGCTTTTCCACAGAGACTGGAGAGCTGGTACCGGGCCCTGAGGCAGGGGCCCGGGGTCTGAGGCTGGCCCTACGCGGGTCGCGTCTCTCACCCCCACCCCGGTGCAGGCGGAGCTCCTGCTGTACGTGCCTCAGGCCTTTGGCTGCAGGATGGGCTGGCCGCGCCTTCTGCCCTCTTTTCAGGGAGCCCCTCCAGCTCAGCCCGTGGGGCACCAGGTCAACAGCGTGCTCCCCGGGAGGCCGGTCTGGCTGGACCTCACCGCCTCCCGTGCTGGGGCTCCTGCAGCGGCCTCGGGCCCAGGCCTTGCTCTGAGCAGCGTCCACGGTGGAGGTGACCTGAGGGACCATTAGCGGCACCTGCAGAAGCTCTCCTGCTGGGAGAGGTGGGCGGCTCCCCTCCAGCATCTGGCACAGGCCCTCCTCCCGGGGACCCTGCGTCTGGAGCTCGGCCGGGACAAGATGCAGGGGCCAGGCCCTGTGCAGAGGCCCAGACGCCGGCCTCCTCCTCCTGTTCGAGGGGGACCCCCACGCTGCCCCGGGCGTTGCCGGTGGTCCCTGGGGTCCCGGAGGTGTCCTGCGGGGACATCAGCTCAGGTTGGGCATCACCTGCGGTCCCCTCGGGTCTGTGAGTGGGGTGGGGGGCAGGTTGTGGTGGCCACGAGGCCAGAGGCCGGGGGTGCAGGTGAGGGTGCTCGTGAGCTCAGAGGCTGGCGAGGTCAGCGGGCGGAGGAGAGGCCTGGAGCAGGCTGAGCGGCACAGGGGGATAGACGTGGTCCTATAGGTCAGGGGCAGCCCAGGACGCAGCCCGTAGTGAGCGCTAGGCACCCTGTCCGACCATGTTCCTGTAGTCGGGGACAATCGTCTGCTTCAGCTCCACCACCGACGAGAAGATCCACTTCACCTGAGGGGCAGCGGGAGTGAGCGCAGGCTGGAAACCACCCAGGCCGCCCCCCAGGGCCTGTCCCCATTCCCCGGGCCGACGGACAGCGAGGAGTTCCGGGGGGGACAGGAGGCCATGATGGGGACAGTGTGGGAGAGTGAGGGACAGGGAGGGACAGTGAGGGACAGTAGGGGACAGTGATGGACAGTGAGGGACAGTGAGGGGACAGTGAGGGACAGTGAGGGGACAGTGAAGAACAGTGAGGGACAGTGAGGGGACAGTGAGGGACAGTGCGGGACAGTGAGGGGACAGTGAGGGCCCATTAGGGACAGTGAGGGACAGTGAGGGACTGTGAGGGGACAGTGAGGGACAGTGAGGGGACAGTGATGGACAGTGAGGGACAGTGAGTGACAGTGAGGGCCCATGAGGGACAGTGAGGGACAGTGAGGGACTGTGAGGGACTGTGAGGGGACAGTGAGGGACAGTGAGGGACAGTGAGAGGCAGTGAGGGCCCATGACGGACAGTGAGGGCCCGTGAGGGACAGTGAGGGACAGTGAGGGACTGTGAGGGGACGGTGAGGGGACTTGAGGGACAGTGAGGGGCCGGGGGCCAGGAGGAGACACAGTGGGGACAGCGAGGGCGCTGCGGGGCCGGCCCGCCCACCTTGAAGAGCGTCACGGTGGCGCTGTAGCACACGCTGAGCAGGAAGAGGGTGATGAAGATGGAGATGGTCGTCCACAGCCCGTCCAGCTCCCCGTCTTGGGCATCAGCACAGGTCTCCTCCTCTAGCAGCAGCTCTGCACAGGGAGGGTGGGGTCAGTGCTGTGCCTGCCCCCGGGGGCAGGGCTGGGCTCATGGGGCCTCGCAGCGCGGCTCCCAGTGTGGCGGGTGGTGGCGGGATGCCCCGGTGGGCCGGGCCAGAGGCACCTGAGGACAGCCGCTGAGCACCGGCCCCAGCCCCCCATTCCTCCAGCCTGGGCCCCTGTCTCGGCCTGGCCAGTGGGTCCTGCTCCCTCCCCTGTGCTGTGCGCTGAGCTGGGGCGCTTGCGGGGAGGGTGCCCGGAACCCCCGCAGGACAGTGGCTCAGGCCCCGGCCGCCTCTCCCGCTGGGGGCCAGACCCGGAGGGCGGGAGTGTCAGCAGAGCGCGTGGGCTGTGGGCCCTGGCCCAGGGAAGGGGCAGCACAGTGCTGGTCTCTGTCCCGTGGGCGTTGGAGGGTGGGGACCAGCCTGGGGTCTACGGTGAGGGCTCATGAGACCCAGCTCTGTGGTCGGGTGTGCGTCTGTGCGGCTGCCCTGTGGGAGGGCCCGTGTGCAAGGCCCGCGTGTGTGCACGCATGTGGGTGTTGTGGTGGGTGCACTGCACACGTGTGTGCGCGGGCAGGTGAGTGCATGTGGATGAAGGCGGTGGTGTGCCGGCTGGTGTGGCTCAGTGGGGGGCTTGTTTTCAATGGCTCTGGGCTCAGTGCCCACGGGTGCGTATGGAGGGTCCCTCCCTGGGCACTCAGGGCTGCTTGCCTCTGCCCCTTGTGGGCACAGGGATGCGTGTCCCCACGAGTGCACAGGCCTGGCCCTGGCAGGGACAAGCAGGGCAGAGCCACCTGGCCTGAGGGGGGGTCCTGATCTCCCGTGCCTGACAGTGCAGCAGGGCCGTCCCCCCACCCCGGGCTGTGTGTGGCCCCCGTGAGGGCAGAGAGCCAGCACGCGGACTCTGGAGCCGGGGACAGGAATGTGGGGACGAGGACGGCCAGTGTCCCACAGCTTGGGCTGGAACAGGGGCGGGAAGAAGTGGGCACTCATTCTCCTGAGGGTCTCTGGTGGGCTTCTCCCATTCCGGGCACACACTCCAGCCCCAGCAGCTGCGGGGTGGAGGGCGGCCGGAGCAGCTGTCCCCTCCGGGAGGGGCCCTCCCCGGCCTCGGGCAGCCCCCAAGCGGCCCGCGCAGGCCCGCACACTTGGGTCCGGCCCTGAGGGGGTCAGCTCTCCCGCACTGGTGGTGACAAACTGTGACCCAGAGCCGGGCCCCCCCTGCCCCATGCAGGCCCGCGTGCCCCAGGGCTCTGCTCGGAAAGAACCATGACAGCGTTGCGGGTCCCAGGGCGGCGCTGGGCGCTTTATTTCATGGCGCCCGGGAGGAATGTACACAGGGCTGGGGCTCAGGCGTCCTCGCTGGACCCTGAGAGCCCAAGGGGAGGGAGGGCTCGCTGGGGCAACAATGCCGTGGGGCTCATTTACCCGAAGACTGGGTGATGGACTTCTGCGTGTTGTGATTGTGTAGAGCCTCGTGCAAAACTACACACGTGTAGGTGTCTCCCCGCTGCCAGCTCTTCTTGTCCACCCTGAGCTTGCTGTACAGGAAGAAGGACCCGTCGGCCTCCAGCTGGGGTGGGGTCGTGCCATAGTTTTCCTCTTGCTCCGGCTGCCCGTTTCTCTGCCACTCCACGTCGATGTCGCTTGGGTAGAAGTCGGTGACCATGCAGGTTATGCTGACGCTGACCGAGCTCTTGGCCAGCTCTTCCCGTGCTGGGGCCAGTATGTACACCTGCGGCTCCCGGGGCTGCCCTGTGGGGAGAGGTATGGCTGTTAGCACGATGGTCACTGCTCTTGGCCCCCAGGGACCCTCCTGCGCCCGTCCCCCGACCCACCTTTGGCCTTGGAGATGGTCCTCACGATGGGGGCCGGGAGGCCTTTGTCGTTGACCTTGCACTTGAACTCCTTTCCCTGCAGCCAGTCCTGGTGCTGGATGGGCAGGGCGCTGACCACACGGTAGGTGCTGTTGAATTGCTCCTCCCTTGGCTTCGTCTTGGCCGTGTGCACCTCTACATCGTCCACATACCAGGAGAACTGGACATCGGTGTCCTCCTTGCTCACATCCACCACCATGCAGGAGACTTCCGGTTTTCGGGACATTGTGAGGGTGTCCCTGGGTTTCGGGGGGAAGATGAAGACGGACGGTCCTCCTGGGAGCTCACAGGCTGGTCGGGGAGACATGGTGGGGGGTCAGCCCCTGGGTGGACCTCCTCTTGGGCACCCATCCATCCCTCCCCCGAGTGCCACAGCTGGTCAAGGTCCACCTCCAAGGGGTGGAGGGTGAGGCCGGCTGACTTACGTGGACATTTGGGACACCTGGAACGGGGGTTTGGGCCGTTGATTTCTGCAGAGAACAGACTGGAGGTTACCGGGGTTGGGGACGGCCTGGGGCTGGGCTTAGGGCAGGGGCAGGTTTTGGCAGGTGAGACCTGTGCCCACTCTGTGGCCCCAGGGGCTGGGGGAGGCGTCCAGCCTGTGCCCACCCTGGACCTGGTGGAAACGCCCAGAGGACCCCCTCCCTGAGCCTGGGAGGCCTTCAGGTGAGGGAGAGAGACAGGCCTCCCGTGACACCCTGGGTGGGATTCACCATCCCTGGTGTGTGGTCCGTTCAGGTGGGAGGGCTGACCCCGGGCCTGTCTCGTAGTGGACATCCTCCCTGCGGCCCGTCCTCTCACCGATGCGCTTGTCCACCTTGGTGCTGCTGGCCGGGTGGGCTACGTTGCAGGTGAAGGTCTTGCCGGACGAGGTGCTGGCAGGCACGGTCACAGTGCTGCTGAGAGAGTACAGCCCCGAGGACCCTCGGACGGATGGGAAGGTGTGCACGCTGCTGGGTAGGATGCCCGAGTTCCAGGTCACGGTCACTGGCTCAGGGATGTAGCGCGAGACCAGGCAGCCCACGACCACTGTGGCACTAGGTGTGTCCCCACAGCTGGGAGACAGAGCGTAGACTTCCGGGGCCGTGGCGGAAGCTGTGAGAGAGGAGGCCGTGTGACTGCCAGGGCCTCACCCCTGCGA
This sequence comes from Aethalodelphis obliquidens, assembly GCF_003676395.1. Taxonomy (NCBI): domain Eukaryota; kingdom Metazoa; phylum Chordata; class Mammalia; order Artiodactyla; family Delphinidae; genus Aethalodelphis; species Aethalodelphis obliquidens. Next base: position 5,295 of record NW_020839229.1, read on the forward strand.
GGGTCCAGGCAGGGCATCAGGCGTGCAGGCCTGGGCCATTGCTGAGCCCAGCGACCTTGTGCTTCCAGTGTGTCTGAAGACCAGCGGCCCAGCATGGCTGTCCCCCACCCCAGGTCCCTGCGTCTGCAGCTGTGGGCTCCAGACACAGCTGGGGGCCAGTGCTGGGCCTGCCCAGGGTCTAACAGATCCCCGGGGCCCCTACCCTCCTGTGGGTGTCTGGCCTGATCAGGCCCTCGGTCTGAGCCCTGACCAGTGGCTACTACTCCCTGAGCCCACTGCCCTGCTCTGCTCCTGTCCCCTTGTCCTGGCCTGCTCTTTGCCACCCAGGGCCTGTGTGTTCTGGATCGCTCTGCCCATTGGCATCCCCGGGAGCCTTGCACTGCCCCTCGCCATTTTCTCCTGCAGGGTGCTAGCACCCCAAGCAGCATTCCCTGGCTGGACCTGTCCCCTCTGCACCTGGTCTGATCAGCCCAGACCTGCAGCCCCTTCGGAGCCCTGAAGGGCCCTTCCTTCGCCCTCAGCCAGGTCCACTGCCCTGCCAACCCCACCTCGCTTTGGCACGTCGTACCCTCCTGTCTCAAGCCCCGACAGGCGCCTGGAAAACTGGGGACCTTGGGCCCATGAATTGCAGCCCATCAGGTCCCCGCAGTCATGCCCCTGCCCCTTCAGCCTCAGAGACCTTCCCTCCCATGGTCCTCTCTCCACCCGGCCTTGCCATCCGCCTGGCCCCTCCCACCAGACCAAAGCACCTTTAGCTCAGGCCCTCGTACCCTGACCCCAGGGCTCGTGGGCAGCCCCTGCCCTCGCAGCCCCCTGCTGCCCTGCACAACCCCGCCTGCTCCCCTGAGTTCTTGGGGTAGCCCCCTGCGCCCGGCCTTACCAGCCCCCTGAGCTCCAGCGGAAAGGCTGCTCTCCTTTCTCAGGGCACTCAGGTTCCCCTCATCTAGATGCTCCCTCACCTGCCTCCACCCCTCATCCTGGCCCCTCAGCTGAGCCCGGGCTTCCTGTCCATCGAGTGTCTAGCCTCTGCCCATCTGAGCTCCGGTTCACCGTCTCAGGCCTGAGTCGTCCCTGCCCTTGCGTCCCTTCTCTCCTGCCCTGGGCCCTCCGCACACCCCAGCGGGGCCCCCAGCCCGCTCTCCTGTAGGACTCCCTGCTCTGCCCCCACTGCCAGCTGCCCTGCGTCCTGCCCTGCCAGTCCCCTAGGCTCAGGTCTCTGGGCTCAGCTCAGGGATGCTGTACCCTCATGTCATCTGCTCAGCTGGCGTCGGACTGCCTACTGTCCCTGGAGCGCTGGGCCCACAGCACCAACGGTCCCTGCACCCTATGATACTTGCCTACTCACCTGCTCACCCCAGTACCTGGTCTGCTGAGGTCCTGGGCAGGTCCCTGTCCTCCCAAACCCCTGCTCA
>NW_020839230.1:0-6703 GCF_003676395.1 Aethalodelphis obliquidens
GATGTAAACTGGGGTCTCTAGGGTGGGTCCTAATCCAGTCTGCCTGGTGTCCTTAAAAGAGGAGGACATTAGGACAGAGACACGCACAGAGGGACGACCACGTGAGGACACGGTGAAGACGGCGTCTACGCGGCAGGGAGCCAGGCCTCGGGAGAAGCCAGCCCTGCACCTCCAGGATCTGGGATTCCAGCCTCCAGGGTGTCAGACAGTGACGTCTGTGGTCAAAGGCCCCCTGTGGTGTCTGTTACAGCCGCCTGTGCAGACACACCCAACACGTGCGGCTCCCCATGGCTCCCCCAGGCCCCTGGCTCGCCCCTGCACCCACAGGCCAGGTGGGAACCCCAGGCTTGGGTGGTGGCATGGGGGAGACTGGCTGTGGATTTCACGAGGGTAGGCGGCGTGTTAACCTAGGGAGACTTCTCAGCGAGCTAGGCGACTGTAAAGAACGCTTTATTGTCGTAACAAAATGAAGACACAGCGAAGAGCATCGACGGGCCCCACGTTCAGAAGGAGAAAAGCCTCCCGAGCTGCGATCACGGGGCCCTTCTCTCCAGTCCGGGAGCAGCTCCACCACACGCGCATGCTGACTGCGCTTTTCCGCAGAGACCGGAGAGCTGGTACCAGGCCCTGAGGCGGGGGCTCGGGGTCCGAGGCTGGCCCTACGCGGGTCGCGTCTCTCACCCCCACCCCGGTGCAGGCGGAGCTCCTGCTGTACGTGCCTCAGGCCTTTGGCTGCAGGATGGGCTGGCCGCGCCTTCTGCCCTCTTTTCAGGGAGCCCCTCCAGCTCAGCCCGTGGGGCACCAGGTCAACAGCGTGCTCCCCGGGAGGCCGGTCTGGCTGGACCTCACCGCCTCCCGTGCTGGGGCTCCTGCAGCGGCCTCGGGCCCAGGCCTTGCTCTGAGCAGCGTCCACGGTGGAGGTGACCTGAGGGACCATTAGCGGCACCTGCAGAAGCTCTCCTGCTGGGAGAGGTGGGCGGCTCCCCTCCAGCATCTGGCACAGGCCCTCCTCCCGGGGACCCTGCGTCTGGAGCTCGGCCGGGACAAGATGCAGGGGCCAGGCCCTGTGCAGAGGCCCAGACGCCGGCCTCCTCCTCCTGTTCGAGGGGGACCCCCACGCCGACCCGGGCGTTCCCGGTGGTCCCTGGGGTCCCGGAGGTGTCCTGCGGGGACATCAGCTCAGGTTGGGCATCACCTGCGGTCCCCTCGGGTCTGTGAGTGGGGTGGGGGGCAGGTTGTGGTGGCCACGAGGCCAGAGGCCGGGGGTGCAGGTGAGGGTGCTCGTGAGCTCAGAGGCTGGCGAGGTCAGCGGGCGGAGGAGAGGCCTGGCGCAGGCTGAGCGGCACAGGGGGATAGACGTGGTCCTATAGGTCAGGGGCGGCCCAGGACGCAGCCCGTAGTGAGCACTAGGCACCCTGTCCGACCAGGTTCCTGTAGTCGGGGACAATCGTCTGCTTCAGCTCCACCACCGACGAGAAGATCCACTTCACCTGAGGGGCAGCGGGAGTGAGCGCAGGCTGGAAACCACCCAGGCCGCCCCCCAGGGCCTGTCCCCATTCCCCGGGCCGACGGACAGCGAGGAGTTCCGGGGGGACAGGAGGCCATGATGGGGACAGTGTGGGAGAGTGAGGGACAGGGAGGGACAGTGAGGGACTGTAGGGGACAGTGATGGACAGTGAGGGACAGTGAGGGGACAGTGAGGGACAGTGAGGGGACAGTGAAGAACAGTGAGGGACAGTGAGGGGACAGTGAGGGACAGTGCGGGACAGTGAGGGGACAGTGAGGGCCCATTAGGGACAGTGAGGGACAGTGAGGGACTGTGAGGGGACAGTGAGGGACAGTGAGGGGACAGTGATGGACAGTGAGGGACAGTGAGTGACAGTGAGGGCCCATGAGGGACAGTGAGGGACAGTGAGGGACTGTGAGGGACTGTGAGGGGACAGTGAGGGACAGTGAGGGACAGTGAGAGGCAGTGAGGGCCCATGACGGACAGTGAGGGCCCGTGAGGGACAGTGAGGGACAGTGAGGGACTGTGAGGGGACAGTGAGGGGACTTGAGGGACAGTGAGGGGCCGGGGGCCAGGAGGAGACACAGTGGGGACAGCGAGGGCGCTGCGGGGCCGGCCCGCCCACCTTGAAGAGCGTCACGGTGGCGCTGTAGCACACGCTGAGCAGGAAGAGGGTGATGAAGATGGAGATGGTCGTCCACAGCCCGTCCAGCTCCCCGTCTTGGGCATCAGCACAGGTCTCCTCCTCTAGCAGCAGCTCTGCACAGGGAGGGTGGGGTCAGTGCTGTGCCTGCCCCCGGGGGCAGGGCTGGGCTCATGGGGCCTCGCAGCGCGGCTCCCAGTGTGGCGGGGGGTGGCGGGATGCCCCGGTGGGCCGGGCCAGAGGCACCTGAGGACAGCCGCTGAGCACCGGCCCCAGCCCCCCATTCCTCCAGCCTGGGCCCCTGTCTCGGCCTGGCCAGTGGGTCCTGCTCCCTCCCCTGTGCTGTGCGCTGAGCTGGGGCGCTTGCGGGGAGGGTGCCCGGAACCCCCGCAGGACAGTGGCTCAGGCCCCGGCCGCCTCTCCCGCTGGGGGCCAGACCCGGAGGGCGGGAGTGTCAGCAGAGCGCGTGGGCTGTGGGCCCTGGCCCAGGGAAGGGGCAGCACAGTGCTGGTCTCTGTCCCGTGGGCGTTGGAGGGTGGGGACCAGCCTGGGGTCTACGGTGAGGGCTCATGAGACCCAGCTCTGTGGTCGGGTGTGCGTCTGTGCGGCTGCCCTGTGGGAGGGCCCGTGTGCAAGGCCCGCGTGTGTGCACGCATGTGGGTGTTGTGGTGGGTGCACTGCACACGTGTGTGCGCGGGCAGGTGAGTGCATGTGGATGAAGGCGGTGGTGTGCCGGCTGGTGTGGCTCAGTGGGGGGCTTGTTTTCAATGGCTCTGGGCTCAGTGCCCACGGGTGCGTATGGAGGGTCCCTCCCTGGGCACTCAGGGCTGCTTGCCTCTGCCCCTTGTGGGCACAGGGATGCGTGTCCCCACGAGTGCACAGGCCTGGCCCTGGCAGGGACAAGCAGGGCAGAGCCACCTGGCCTGAGGGGGGGTCCTGATCTCCCGTGCCTGACAGTGCAGCAGGGCCGTCCCCCCCACCCCGGGCTGTGTGTGGCCCCCGTGAGGGCAGAGAGCCAGCACGCGGACTCTGGAGCCGGGGACAGGAATGTGGGGACGAGGACGGCCAGTGTCCCACAGCTTGGGCTGGAACAGGGGCGGGAAGAAGTGGGCACTCATTCTCCTGAGGGTCTCTGGTGGGCTTCTCCCATTCCGGGCACACACTCCAGCCCCAGCAGCTGCGGGGTGGAGGGCGGCCGGAGCAGCTGTCCCCTCCGGGAGGGGCCCTCCCCGGCCTCGGGCAGCCCCCAAGCGGCCCGCGCAGGCCCGCACACTTGGGTCCGGCCCTGAGGGGGTCAGCTCTCCCGCACTGGTGGTGACAAACTGTGACCCAGAGCCGGGCCCCCCCTGCCCCATGCAGGCCCGCGTGCCCCAGGGCTCTGCTCGGAAAGAACCATGACAGCGTTGCGGGTCCCAGGGCGGCGCTGGGCGCTTTATTTCATGGCGCCCGGGAGGCATGTACACAGGGCTGGGGCTCAGGCGTCCTCGCTGGACGCTGAGAGCCCAAGGGGAGGGAGGGCTCGCTGGGGCAACAACGCCGTGGGGCTCATTTACCCAAAGACTGGGTGATGGACTTCTGCGTGTTGTGATTGCGTAGAGCCTCGTGCAACACTACACACGTGTAGGTGTCTCCCTGCTGCCAGCTCTTCTTGTCCACCCTGAGCTTGCTGTACAGGAAGAAGGACCCGTCGGCCTCCAGCTGGGGTGGGGTCGTGCCATAGTTGCCCTGTGGCTCCGGCTGCCCGTTTCTCTGCCACTCCACGTCGATGTCGCTCGGGTAGAAGTCGGTGACCATGCAGGTTATGCTGACGCTGACCGAGCTCTTGGCCAGCTCTTCCTGTGCTGGGCCCAGTACGTACACCTGCGGCTCCCGGGGCTGCCCTGTGGGGAGAGGTATGGCTGTTAGCACGATGGTCACTGCTCTTGGCCCCCAGGGACCCTCCTGCGCCCGTCCCCCGACCCACCTTTGGCCTTGGAGATGGTCCTCACGATGGGGGCCGGGAGGCCTTTGTCGTTGACCTTGCACTTGAACTCCTTTCCCTGCAGCCAGTCCTGGTGCTGGATGGGCAGGGCGCTGACCACACGGTAGGTGCTGTTGAATTGCTCCTCCCTTGGCTTCGTCTTGGCCGTGTGCACCTCTACATCGTCCACATACCAGGAGAACTGGACATCGGTGTCCTCCTTGCTCACATCCACCACCATGCAGGAGACTTCCGGTTTTCGGGACATTGTGAGGGTGTCCCTGGGTTTCGGGGGGAAGATGAAGACGGACGGTCCTCCTGGGAGCTCACAGGCTGGTCGGGGAGACATGGTGGGGGGTCAGCCCCTGGGTGGACCTCCTCTTGGGCACCCATCCATCCCTCCCCCGAGTGCCACAGCTGGTCAAGGTCCACCTCCAAGGGGTGGAGGGTGAGGCCGGCTGACTTACGTGGACATTTGGGACACCTGGAACGGGGGTTTGGGCCGTTGATTTCTGCAGAGAACAGACTGGAGGTTACCGGGGTTGGGGACGGCCTGGGGCTGGGCTTAGGGCAGGGGCAGGTTTTGGCAGGTGAGACCTGTGCCCACTCTGTGGCCCCAGGGGCTGGGGGAGGCGTCCAGCCTGTGCCCACCCTGGACCTGGTGGAAACGCCCAGAGGACCCCCTCCCTGAGCCTGGGAGGCCTTCAGGTGAGGGAGAGAGACAGGCCTCCCGTGACACCCTGGGTGGGATTCACCATCCCTGGTGTGTGGTCCGTTCAGGTGGGAGGGCTGACCCCGGGCCTGTCTCGTAGTGGACATCCTCCCTGCGGCCCGTCCTCTCACCGATGCGCTTGTCCACCTTGGTGCTGCTGGCCGGGTGGGCTATGTTGCAGGTGAAGGTCTTGCCGGACGAGGTGCTGGCAGGCACGGTCACAGTGCTGCTGAGAGAGTACAGCCCCGAGGACCCTCGGACGGATGGGAAGGTGTGCACGCTGCTGGGTAGGATGCCCGAGTTCCAGGTCACGGTCACTGGCTCAGGGACATAGCGTGAGACCAGGCAGCCCACGACCACTGTGGCACTAGGTGTGTCCCCACAGCTGGGAGACAGAGCGTAGACTTCCGGGGCCGTGGCGGAAGCTGTGAGAGAGTAGGCCGTGTGACTGCCAGGGCCTCACCCCTGCGAGGGTCCAGGCAGGGCATCAGGTGTCCAGGCCTGGGGCACCGTTGAGCCCAGAGACTATGTGCTTCCAGAGAGTCTGAAGAGATGCGGCCTGGCATGGTCTCTGCCACTGTGGTTCTCTGCCTTCGCAGCTGTGGGTCCTGGACTCAGCAGCCCAGTCAGGGCTGGGTGACCACCTGGATTAAAGTCCCAGGGGCCCCAGTCCTCCTGTGGGTGTCTGGCCTGATCAGGCCCTCGGTCTGAGCCCTGACCAGTGGCTACTACTCCCTGAGCCCACTGCCCTGCTCTGCTCCTGTCCCCTTGTCCTGGCCTGCTCTTTGCCACCCAGGGCCTGTGTGTTCTGGATCGCTCTGCCCATTGGCATCCCCGGGAGCCTTGCACTGCCCCTCGCCATTTTCTCCTGCAGGGTGCTAGCACCCCAAGCAGCATTCCCTGGCTGGACCTGTCCCCTCTGCACCTGGTCTGATCAGCCCAGACCTGCAGCCCCTTCGGAGCCCTGAAGGGCCCTTCCTTCGCCCTCAGCCAGGTCCACTGCCCTGCCAACCCCACCTCGCTTTGGCACGTCGTACCCTCCTGTCTCAAGCCCCGACAGGCGCCTGGAAAACTGGGGACCTTGGGCCCATGAATTGCAGCCCATCAGGTCCCCGCAGTCATGCCCCTGCCCCTTCAGCCTCAGAGACCTTCCCTCCCATGGTCCTCTCTCCACCCGGCCTTGCCATCCGCCTGGCCCCTCCCACCAGACCAAAGCACCTTTAGCTCAGGCCCTCGTACCCTGACCCCAGGGCTCGTGGGCAGCCCCTGCCCTCGCAGCCCCCTGCTGCCCTGCACAACCCCGCCTGCTCCCCTGAGTTCTTGGGGTAGCCCCCTGCGCCCGGCCTTACCAGCCGCCTGAGCTCCAGCGGAAAGGCTGCTCTCCTTTCTCAGGGCACTCAGGTTCCCCTCATCTAGATGCTCCCTCACCTGCCTCCACCCCTCATCCTGGCCCCTCGGCTGAGCCCGGGCTTCCTGTCCATCGAGTGTCTAGCCTCTGCCCATCTGAGCTCCGGTTCACCGTCTCAGGCTTGAGTCGTCCCTGCCCTTGTGTCCCTTCTCTCCTGCCCTGGGCCCTCCGCACACCCCAGGGGGGCCCCCAGCCCGCTCTCCTGTAGGACTCCCTGCTCTGCCCCCACTGCCAGCTGCCCTGCGTCCTGCCCTGCCAGTCCCCTAGGCTCAGGTCTCTGGGCTCAGCTCAGGGATGCTGTACCCTCATGTCATCTGCTCAGCTGGCGTCGGACTGCCTACTGTCCCTGGAGCGCTGGGCCCACAGCACCAACGGTCCCTGCACCCTATGACACTTGCCTACTCACCTGCTCACCCCAGTACCTGGTCTGCTGAGGTCCTGGGCAGGTCCCTGTCCTCCCAAACCCCTGCTCA
>NW_020839231.1:0-6690 GCF_003676395.1 Aethalodelphis obliquidens
GGAGAGTTCTTAATCATTAGCTGGAACAATGTCCCTCGAGCCCCACATTCCCCCCTTTTTCTTGTGACTATTGATTCCAATCATGGAATCTCAACCTTCTGTTCGTAAACTTTGGTACTGTTGTCTTAACATTAGAACTTGTACAGTACTGATACGCTCTCTAATAAATGTTATCAAGCGATTTAGAATATATGGTCCAAAAGTTAAAATCAACAATAAAACAATAAGAGGTACTAACACACAAAAGTCAGCTGAGGTATTAAGAACCTCTAAAGAGACACAAGGGGTGAGCCCCGTGTTACATGCCCACCATCCATCTTGAGGAGGTACAAGATATCCTGAGCCTGAAGGGAGGCTAAAATCATGACAAAGGTGTCTATGGGACTGGGGAGGTGTTCCTATACAAGTACCATTTCCAGAAACCGAGGACAGGGTTAATTTACTGGTCCCTTCTTGCTTCCATCGACATTGGTCTGAGGAGGTAGAATTAGTATAGTTGGAGCTATATCCTATAGCATCATAATAAGGGGGAGGGGCAGCATAGCAAAGCCAACATGATTTTGTAGCCTCTGGGTTTGTAGCATTGAGAACCGTAAAGGCTGCCTGCACCAAAGAAAGCATCCTATCCCGAGGAGTCCCAGGCTTAACTGTGGGTTCTTTGGATCCAGAGGTTTCATTAGTCTCATTCTTTGTTGATGTAGTTGAAGGGGCCGGGGGAAGCAAAGGGGGGCCAAGTACGGGATTTGGGCCTATTGATATAGGAGCAGGAGTCTCAATCTTTAGCTTAAAGGTCATTAATATTCCTAAATCATATTCCCTCATGTAAAATCTAATGCCCCAAGAATGACCATTTATCCATTTTTCATCTCTTTTTCCGGGATTACTAAAGGAAATTTTAAGGGGATGACACCATCCTGAACATTTACTCCGGTGTCCGGTATCCTCATTATGAGAATAATTAGCCGTTACAGTAATAAAATCCCAAGTTAAGGTGGGTTTCCAATTAGTATCCCCGGTAGTTTTACATCCCCAGCTTTTGAATTCAGAGATCAAGGGCGGTGGAACCCGGGGCATACGTAGAAAGTGAGGATGTAGAAAGTGAGGATACCAAGCATCACTCTTTTGCCTGCATTTTTGCAACCCGGCCCAAACCAATCAGTTTCCGAAACTTTGGAAGGGGCAGTGTTCATATCATGAGAATCTTCTGTATCCCAATAAGGTGCTCCTATAGCCAATTTACAAACATCAGGAAAAAGATCTGGCCACCAGGTCCAGGGGGGGGTGCAGTATGACTAATGGACCAGGTTACATCTCCAGTCTGAGAAATTACCTGCCAAGTTAAACGTTGGGGGAGGTGAGGGCTAAAATCACTTACAGTCAATAAAGGCAGTAAAACCAAAATTATAAGTCCTAGGTTCGTAGAAGCTTGAGTTTGAGCGGGTTGTCGGTTCTTTGGGCTCGCCATCCTGATGATGCCGTCGCTGGTGCAGCCTTCACATGTGAAGCATGGATCCAGGCAGCGATGCCGTCCACTTTTATGGCCGTTGGGGTGGTGAGGAGGACGGTGTATGGTCCTTTCCATCGAGGTTCCAACGTCTGGGTTCGATGCCGACGGACGTATACGGAGTCTCCGACTTGGAAAGGATGAGTTTCTCCCGGTGTTCCCGGTTGGTAGGCCTTGGCGAGTTGGGACCATATTTCCTTTTGGACCAGTTGGAGTCCCAATAGCCTAGCATACAAGTCAGTGTTATTTTGACAGTCTGGTTTTATTTCTTCTCCTAAGGTGAGAAGGGGAGGTGGGGCCCCGTATAGCACCTCAAAAGGAGTAAGATGGTACCGGGAAGGTGTATTCCTAACCCGGAACAGGGCTAAAGGAAGGAGCACCGTCCAATCTGTACCGCCAGTCTCCAAGGACAATTTGGTTAGGGTCTCTTTTAGCGTTCTATTCATTCTTTCTACCTGACCTGAACTCTGGGGTCTATATGCACAATGTAATTTCCAATCAGTCCCCAAATATCTGGCCACATCCTGACTTACCTGGGCGACGAAGGCTGGGCCATTATCAGACCCTATTACCTTTGGTGCTCCAAATCGAGGAAAAATTTCTTCTAAAATCTTCTTGGCTACTACAGCATCTGTTTCTTTCTTTGTTGGGAAAGCCTCTATCCATCCTGAAAAAGTGTCTACAAAAACTAAAAGGTATTTATTACCGTACCTTCCAGGACGCACTTCGGTAAAGTCCACCTCCCAGTAAGTTCCTGGGCGGTCCCCCCTGAGTCTCTTTCCAGTTTCAAGTTTCCCTTTGTGAGCATTTACCTGTTGACATGGGACGCATTCCTGCACAATTTGTTCAGCTAATTTTGTCATTCCAGGGGTTTCGTACCCGGCTTTTTGTAACAAGGCTACCATCTTTTTAGTCCCCAAATGTGTCCATCTGTGCATCTGTTGTAACATGGATTCTGCTTGCTGAGGGGACAAAGTTCCTTTTGTTGTGGCCGGGATGATTTCTTCATCGCGGCCTGGTTTTTCAGGAACTTTATCTGACAGTCCTAGAATGACTTCTCCCGATACTATTTCTCGGGCCACTTGGTCAGCCATATTATTTCCCCTAATTATTGGGGTATTTCCTTTTTGATGTCCAGGGCAGTGGATGATACTGACTTTAGTAGGAAGCATGAGTGCAGTCAACAAAGCCATGATTTCGTCTTTGTTTTTAATTTCTTTGCCACCTGAAGTTAGTAGCCCTCTCTGTTGGTAAATGGCACCGTGGATATGAGCGGTAGCAAACGCATATCTACTGTCTGTGTAGATGTTTACTTTTTTATTCTCTGCCATCTCTAATGCCCTCGTCAGGGCAATTAATTCAGCTCGTTGGGCTGAGGTCCCTTGTGGTAGCGCCGCTGCCCATATGACTTGTTTCCCGTCTACCACGGCTGCCCCAGTTCGACGCTTACCTTCCTCCAGGAAACTGCTCCCATCCGTGAACCAGGTGAAATCAGCATCAGGGAGGGGCAGGTCCATCAGATCTGGCCTACTGCCGTGTGCTGCGGCCAGTACTTCCTGACAATCATGTATGATGGTGGAGCCTTCCAAGTCAGGATCAGGTAGCAAGGTGGCTGGATTGAGTCCTGTGGCTGGAGCAAACTTGATGCGATCTGAGTTTAGCAACAGGGTTTGGTAATGGGTCATCCTGGCATTAGTTAGCCACCTATCCGGTGGTTGACGGACTACATTTTCCAGGGCATGAGGAGCTGTTATCGTCAGATTTTGTCCTAAAGTTAGTTTGTCAGCATCTTTGACTAGAACGGCCACTGCAGCGATTATCTTTAAACAGGTGGGCCATCCTGATGCCACAGGGTCCAATTTTTTTGACAAATAAGCAACTGGACGATTCCAGGGACCCAATTTCTGAGTCAATACTCCTTTTGCAATGCCCTTATTTTCGGCCACATATAAATGAAAAGGTTTGGTTACATCTGGCAGTCCTAGGGCTGGAGCTGAAAGTAAAGCTCGTTTGATTTGGTCAAAAGCCCGTTGTTCCTTATCGCCCCAAACGAAAGGAGTGCTGTTTTTGGTTAGGGGGTACAATGGGGCTGCCAGCTCAGCAAACCCTGGAATCCATAGTCTACAGAATCCGGCCGTCCCCAAAAATTCTCTAACCTGCCTGGCGTTTTTGGGAGCCGGAATTTGGGCCACCGTATCCTTTCTGCTCTCCATGAGCCATCTTTGCCCCCCTTTTAATAGATACCCCAGGTAACTGACCTGTTGTTGGCATATTTGTGCTTTCTTGGCTGAGGCTCTATATCCCAGGGTTCCAAGTTCCGTTAACAGTTTTTCAGTACCCTTGATACAATCTTCTTGGGTCTCAGCAGCTAATAAAATATCATCAACGTATTGGAGTAATGTTACCTGGGGATTTGATTCTCTATATGATGCCAAATCCTGATGGAGGGCTTCATCAAAGATGGTCGGGGAGTTCTTAAATCCCTGAGGTAGCCGTGTCCATGTCAGCTGACCAGACATTCCCGATGTTGGATCTTTCCATTCGAAGGCAAAGTAGGGTTGGCTCAGGGGAGAGAGTCTTAAACAGAAAAAAGCATCTTTAAGGTCCAAAACAGTATACCACGTATGTTGAGGTGGAAGAGTGCTCAGGAGGTTGTAAGGGTTTGGAACTGTGGGGTGGAGGTCTGCCACCCGTTTGTTTACCTCTCGTAGATCCTGCACCGGCCGATAATCATTTGTTCCTGGTTTCTTTACCGGCAGGAGAGGGGTGTTCCATGCTGATTGACATCTTATTAAGATGCCCAAGTCTAGTAGCCTCTGTATATGGGGACGGATACCGTCTTTGGCTTCTCTACTCATGGGGTATTGACGGACCGTTATTGGGGTGGCAGTTGCCTTGAGTTCCACTAGCACCGGGGGCCGATTTTTGGCCATCCCCATTCCGGCAGTTTCTGCCCAGGCTTGAGGGAACCGAGTTACCCAATCTGTAACATTAGCTCGTGAGGATGAAGGCTGCTCGTATAATTTATATTCATCTTCTAATTTCATAGTCAATATTTGAAGTAACCTTCCTTTATTATCAGTTATGGTGGGACCTTCTGGCTGAAAGTGGATTTGAGCCCCTACTTTGGAGAGTAAATCTCTTCCCAGCAAAGGATAGGGGCATTCCGGAATAATCAAAAATGAATGGGTTACTCGTCCAATCCCAAGATCTACTGTCCTTCGTGTGGTCCATGAATATTGTTTATTCCCAGTGGCTCCTTGTACCCATGACCTTTTAGCTGAGATAGGACCTTTTGAGTGGAGAAGGACGGAGTGCTGGGCTCCGGTATCTACCAAAAATTGAACAGGTTCCCCCTCCACTTTAAGAGTTACCCGGGGCTCGGGGAGAGGGTTCGAGCCCTGACTTGCCTAGTCGTCTTCTTCCAATGTTAAGATTTTGTTTCTGGTTGGCCTTCCTCCATTCTTTTTCTTAGGGCATTCTCTCGCCCAATGTCCTTTTTCTTTACAGTAGGCACATTGGTCCTTGTCTAATGGTCGCCTTCTGTCTGCCGTTCACCCTTCCTGCCCATTTCTATCCCCTATATTTCTTCCTCCAACCACAGTGGCCAGTATCTTACTTAAATTCCTCTCTTGTCTCTTATCTCGTCTTCTTTCACGGGCTGCCTGCTCTTTCTGCTTTCTTTCTTCCTTCTCTTCCTCTGTTTCTCTTTTGTTATATACTTTATCTGCCTCTTTTACTAACTCCTGAAGCGAAAATCCCTGCAAGCCATCTAGCCTCTGTAATTTCTTCCTAATGTCAGGGGCCGCTTGATCAATGAAAGCCATTGCTACAGTAGCCCTATGTTCCTCCGAAGTTGGATCATAAGGGGTAAAGCGTCTAAAGGCTTCCATTAAACGTTCCAGGAACACAGTTGGCGATTCCTGGGGCCCCTGAGTTACTTCCCTTACCTTAGCCAAATTAGTGGGCCGTCTGGCCGCTCCATGGAGACCCGCCACCAGAGCCTGGCGATACGTTTTCAGGCGCTCCCTACCTTCCGGGGCATTGAAATCCCAGTTTGGCCTGACGAGTGGGAAACCAGCATCAATCTCGTTAGGCAGCTGGGTAGGTTGCCCATTGGCGCCTAACACATTTTTTCTGGCTTCTAAAAGAACCCGTTGCCTCTCCTCAGTCGTTAGGAGAGTCTGGAGCAGCTGCTGACAATCATCCCATGTGGGCTGGTGGGAGAAAACAAGAGATTCTATTAAAGCGGTAAGGGCCTGTGGATTTTCGGAAAAAGTTGGGTTATGCATTTTCCAATTATAAAGATCTGCAGAGGAAAAGGGCCAATATTGGAGAGGTCTATTCCCTTGGCCGTCGGGGGGGCCATACTCTCTAAGAGGTAGGGCAGTGGAGTCCGGGGAGATAGCCCTCCGGCTCCTAGTGCCCGCTGAGGGACCCCTTTCTTCTTCCATCATGGATGGTTCCCTTGGTGCCGAGGGCAGTGGAGCTGGGGGTCCTCTAGGTGGTAGGGGATTTGGGGCCGGAGGATAAGGGGGTGGGGAATCCAAAAGAAGCAAATCGGACTGCGGATCAGGATAAATCGCCTTCGGTGGATCCGGGGCGTTGGGTAGCTTCTCCGTGTTGGGGTTTTTCTTTAAGGCTAATATCTCCGACGCTGCTGATGTGTGCGCGGACGTACCTGTTGAGGAAACAAAGGGCCGGACCCACGGAGGTGGGGAGAGAATTAAATCTTCCCAGACCAAGACATATGGTACTTGGTCTGGGTGTCCGTGGGGATCTATATTAAATATCTTAGACTTCAGCAGCTTAATCTTGTCTAATAAAAAGGATCCTTCGGGGGGCCATCCTATCTGAAATGTTGGCCATTCAGAGGCACACAAAGTCTGCCACTTTCCTTTTTTTATTTTTACCGAAAAATTATGGGCTCTGGCCCGAACTTCGGTCCAATGGCTTAGGGTAAGGGAAAGAGGAGTCGTCATAGTCTGTCCCATTGTCGTCCGTCAGAGAAGAAGAATAGACCACAATACAGAAACAGTTAAAACTCCACGAAACACATATACGCATGGGCCACCGCGAGCTCGCTTCAAAACCGAAACTTCTTCAGATGGCAGTTATCACCAAGGGAACTGCCGACACCGAGTGAAGGGGAGACAGAGTTTGCCTCTCCTTCCAGATGAGCCACC
>NW_020839232.1:0-6690 GCF_003676395.1 Aethalodelphis obliquidens
GGAGAGTTCTTAATCATTAGCTGGAACAATGTCCCTCGAGCCCCACATTCCCCCCTTTTTCTTGTGACTATTGATTCCAATCATGGAATCTCAACCTTCTGTTCGTAAACTTTGGTACTGTTGTCTTAACATTAGAACTTGTACAGTACTGATACGCTCTCTAATAAATGTTATCAAGCGATTTAGAATATATGGTCCAAAAGTTAAAATCAACAATAAAACAATAAGAGGTACTAACACACAAAAGTCAGCTGAGGTATTAAGAACCTCTAAAGAGACACAAGGGGTGAGCCCCGTGTTACATGCCCACCATCCATCTTGAGGAGGTACAAGATATCCTGAGCCTGAAGGGAGGCTAAAATCATGACAAAGGTGTCTATGGGACTGGGGAGGTGTTCCTATACAAGTACCATTTCCAGAAACCGAGGACAGGGTTAATTTACTGGTCCCTTCTTGCTTCCATCGACATTGGTCTGAGGAGGTAGAATTAGTATAGTTGGAGCTATATCCTATAGCATCATAATAAGGGGGAGGGGCAGCATAGCAAAGCCAACATGATTTTGTAGCCTCTGGGTTTGTAGCATTGAGAACCGTAAAGGCTGCCTGCACCAAAGAAAGCATCCTATCCCGAGGAGTCCCAGGCTTAACTGTGGGTTCTTTGGATCCAGAGGTTTCATTAGTCTCATTCTTTGTTGATGTAGTTGAAGGGGCCGGGGGAAGCAAAGGGGGGCCAAGTACGGGATTTGGGCCTATTGATATAGGAGCAGGAGTCTCAATCTTTAGCTTAAAGGTCATTAATATTCCTAAATCATATTCCCTCATGTAAAATCTAATGCCCCAAGAATGACCATTTATCCATTTTTCATCTCTTTTTCCGGGATTACTAAAGGAAATTTTAAGGGGATGACACCATCCTGAACATTTACTCCGGTGTCCGGTATCCTCATTATGAGAATAATTAGCCGTTACAGTAATAAAATCCCAAGTTAAGGTGGGTTTCCAATTAGTATCCCCGGTAGTTTTACATCCCCAGCTTTTGAATTCAGAGATCAAGGGCGGTGGAACCCGGGGCATACGTAGAAAGTGAGGATGTAGAAAGTGAGGATACCAAGCATCACTCTTTTGCCTGCATTTTTGCAACCCGGCCCAAACCAATCAGTTTCCGAAACTTTGGAAGGGGCAGTGTTCATATCATGAGAATCTTCTGTATCCCAATAAGGTGCTCCTATAGCCAATTTACAAACATCAGGAAAAAGATCTGGCCACCAGGTCCAGGGGGGGGTGCAGTATGACTAATGGACCAGGTTACATCTCCAGTCTGAGAAATTACCTGCCAAGTTAAACGTTGGGGGAGGTGAGGGCTAAAATCACTTACAGTCAATAAAGGCAGTAAAACCAAAATTATAAGTCCTAGGTTCGTAGAAGCTTGAGTTTGAGCGGGTTGTCGGTTCTTTGGGCTCGCCATCCTGATGATGCCGTCGCTGGTGCAGCCTTCACATGTGAAGCATGGATCCAGGCAGCGATGCCGTCCACTTTTATGGCCGTTGGGGTGGTGAGGAGGACGGTGTATGGTCCTTTCCATCGAGGTTCCAACGTCTGGGTTCGATGCCGACGGACGTATACGGAGTCTCCGACTTGGAAAGGATGAGTTTCTCCCGGTGTTCCCGGTTGGTAGGCCTTGGCGAGTTGGGACCATATTTCCTTTTGGACCAGTTGGAGTCCCAATAGCCTAGCATACAAGTCAGTGTTATTTTGACAGTCTGGTTTTATTTCTTCTCCTAAGGTGAGAAGGGGAGGTGGGGCCCCGTATAGCACCTCAAAAGGAGTAAGATGGTACCGGGAAGGTGTATTCCTAACCCGGAACAGGGCTAAAGGAAGGAGCACCGTCCAATCTGTACCGCCAGTCTCCAAGGACAATTTGGTTAGGGTCTCTTTTAGCGTTCTATTCATTCTTTCTACCTGACCTGAACTCTGGGGTCTATATGCACAATGTAATTTCCAATCAGTCCCCAAATATCTGGCCACATCCTGACTTACCTGGGCGACGAAGGCTGGGCCATTATCAGACCCTATTACCTTTGGTGCTCCAAATCGAGGAAAAATTTCTTCTAAAATCTTCTTGGCTACTACAGCATCTGTTTCTTTCTTTGTTGGGAAAGCCTCTATCCATCCTGAAAAAGTGTCTACAAAAACTAAAAGGTATTTATTACCGTACCTTCCAGGACGCACTTCGGTAAAGTCCACCTCCCAGTAAGTTCCTGGGCGGTCCCCCCTGAGTCTCTTTCCAGTTTCAAGTTTCCCTTTGTGAGCATTTACCTGTTGACATGGGACGCATTCCTGCACAATTTGTTCAGCTAATTTTGTCATTCCAGGGGTTTCGTACCCGGCTTTTTGTAACAAGGCTACCATCTTTTTAGTCCCCAAATGTGTCCATCTGTGCATCTGTTGTAACATGGATTCTGCTTGCTGAGGGGACAAAGTTCCTTTTGTTGTGGCCGGGATGATTTCTTCATCGCGGCCTGGTTTTTCAGGAACTTTATCTGACAGTCCTAGAATGACTTCTCCCGATACTATTTCTCGGGCCACTTGGTCAGCCATATTATTTCCCCTAATTATTGGGGTATTTCCTTTTTGATGTCCAGGGCAGTGGATGATACTGACTTTAGTAGGAAGCATGAGTGCAGTCAACAAAGCCATGATTTCGTCTTTGTTTTTAATTTCTTTGCCACCTGAAGTTAGTAGCCCTCTCTGTTGGTAAATGGCACCGTGGATATGAGCGGTAGCAAACGCATATCTACTGTCTGTGTAGATGTTTACTTTTTTATTCTCTGCCATCTCTAATGCCCTCGTCAGGGCAATTAATTCAGCTCGTTGGGCTGAGGTCCCTTGTGGTAGCGCCGCTGCCCATATGACTTGTTTCCCGTCTACCACGGCTGCCCCAGTTCGACGCTTACCTTCCTCCAGGAAACTGCTCCCATCCGTGAACCAGGTGAAATCAGCATCAGGGAGGGGCAGGTCCATCAGATCTGGCCTACTGCCGTGTGCTGCGGCCAGTACTTCCTGACAATCATGTATGATGGTGGAGCCTTCCAAGTCAGGATCAGGTAGCAAGGTGGCTGGATTGAGTCCTGTGGCTGGAGCAAACTTGATGCGATCTGAGTTTAGCAACAGGGTTTGGTAATGGGTCATCCTGGCATTAGTTAGCCACCTATCCGGTGGTTGACGGACTACATTTTCCAGGGCATGAGGAGCTGTTATCGTCAGATTTTGTCCTAAAGTTAGTTTGTCAGCATCTTTGACTAGAACGGCCACTGCAGCGATTATCTTTAAACAGGTGGGCCATCCTGATGCCACAGGGTCCAATTTTTTTGACAAATAAGCAACTGGACGATTCCAGGGACCCAATTTCTGAGTCAATACTCCTTTTGCAATGCCCTTATTTTCGGCCACATATAAATGAAAAGGTTTGGTTACATCTGGCAGTCCTAGGGCTGGAGCTGAAAGTAAAGCTCGTTTGATTTGGTCAAAAGCCCGTTGTTCCTTATCGCCCCAAACGAAAGGAGTGCTGTTTTTGGTTAGGGGGTACAATGGGGCTGCCAGCTCAGCAAACCCTGGAATCCATAGTCTACAGAATCCGGCCGTCCCCAAAAATTCTCTAACCTGCCTGGCGTTTTTGGGAGCCGGAATTTGGGCCACCGTATCCTTTCTGCTCTCCATGAGCCATCTTTGCCCCCCTTTTAATAGATACCCCAGGTAACTGACCTGTTGTTGGCATATTTGTGCTTTCTTGGCTGAGGCTCTATATCCCAGGGTTCCAAGTTCCGTTAACAGTTTTTCAGTACCCTTGATACAATCTTCTTGGGTCTCAGCAGCTAATAAAATATCATCAACGTATTGGAGTAATGTTACCTGGGGATTTGATTCTCTATATGATGCCAAATCCTGATGGAGGGCTTCATCAAAGATGGTCGGGGAGTTCTTAAATCCCTGAGGTAGCCGTGTCCATGTCAGCTGACCAGACATTCCCGATGTTGGATCTTTCCATTCGAAGGCAAAGTAGGGTTGGCTCAG
The DNA here is from genome assembly GCF_003676395.1 of Aethalodelphis obliquidens. NCBI lineage: Eukaryota > Metazoa > Chordata > Mammalia > Artiodactyla > Delphinidae > Aethalodelphis > Aethalodelphis obliquidens. The sequence goes on from NW_020839232.1 coordinate 4,072, forward strand.
GGGAGAGAGTCTTAAACAGAAAAAAGCATCTTTAAGGTCCAAAACAGTATACCACGTATGTTGAGGTGGAAGAGTGCTCAGGAGGTTGTAAGGGTTTGGAACTGTGGGGTGGAGGTCTGCCACCCGTTTGTTTACCTCTCGTAGATCCTGCACCGGCCGATAATCATTTGTTCCTGGTTTCTTTACCGGCAGGAGAGGGGTGTTCCATGCTGATTGACATCTTATTAAGATGCCCAAGTCTAGTAGCCTCTGTATATGGGGACGGATACCGTCTTTGGCTTCTCTACTCATGGGGTATTGACGGACCGTTATTGGGGTGGCAGTTGCCTTGAGTTCCACTAGCACCGGGGGCCGATTTTTGGCCATCCCCATTCCGGCAGTTTCTGCCCAGGCTTGAGGGAACCGAGTTACCCAATCTGTAACATTAGCTCGTGAGGATGAAGGCTGCTCGTATAATTTATATTCATCTTCTAATTTCATAGTCAATATTTGAAGTAACCTTCCTTTATTATCAGTTATGGTGGGACCTTCTGGCTGAAAGTGGATTTGAGCCCCTACTTTGGAGAGTAAATCTCTTCCCAGCAAAGGATAGGGGCATTCCGGAATAATCAAAAATGAATGGGTTACTCGTCCAATCCCAAGATCTACTGTCCTTCGTGTGGTCCATGAATATTGTTTATTCCCAGTGGCTCCTTGTACCCATGACCTTTTAGCTGAGATAGGACCTTTTGAGTGGAGAAGGACGGAGTGCTGGGCTCCGGTATCTACCAAAAATTGAACAGGTTCCCCCTCCACTTTAAGAGTTACCCGGGGCTCGGGGAGAGGGTTCGAGCCCTGACTTGCCTAGTCGTCTTCTTCCAATGTTAAGATTTTGTTTCTGGTTGGCCTTCCTCCATTCTTTTTCTTAGGGCATTCTCTCGCCCAATGTCCTTTTTCTTTACAGTAGGCACATTGGTCCTTGTCTAATGGTCGCCTTCTGTCTGCCGTTCACCCTTCCTGCCCATTTCTATCCCCTATATTTCTTCCTCCAACCACAGTGGCCAGTATCTTACTTAAATTCCTCTCTTGTCTCTTATCTCGTCTTCTTTCACGGGCTGCCTGCTCTTTCTGCTTTCTTTCTTCCTTCTCTTCCTCTGTTTCTCTTTTGTTATATACTTTATCTGCCTCTTTTACTAACTCCTGAAGCGAAAATCCCTGCAAGCCATCTAGCCTCTGTAATTTCTTCCTAATGTCAGGGGCCGCTTGATCAATGAAAGCCATTGCTACAGTAGCCCTATGTTCCTCCGAAGTTGGATCATAAGGGGTAAAGCGTCTAAAGGCTTCCATTAAACGTTCCAGGAACACAGTTGGCGATTCCTGGGGCCCCTGAGTTACTTCCCTTACCTTAGCCAAATTAGTGGGCCGTCTGGCCGCTCCATGGAGACCCGCCACCAGAGCCTGGCGATACGTTTTCAGGCGCTCCCTACCTTCCGGGGCATTGAAATCCCAGTTTGGCCTGACGAGTGGGAAACCAGCATCAATCTCGTTAGGCAGCTGGGTAGGTTGCCCATTGGCGCCTAACACATTTTTTCTGGCTTCTAAAAGAACCCGTTGCCTCTCCTCAGTCGTTAGGAGAGTCTGGAGCAGCTGCTGACAATCATCCCATGTGGGCTGGTGGGAGAAAACAAGAGATTCTATTAAAGCGGTAAGGGCCTGTGGATTTTCGGAAAAAGTTGGGTTATGCATTTTCCAATTATAAAGATCTGCAGAGGAAAAGGGCCAATATTGGAGAGGTCTATTCCCTTGGCCGTCGGGGGGGCCATACTCTCTAAGAGGTAGGGCAGTGGAGTCCGGGGAGATAGCCCTCCGGCTCCTAGTGCCCGCTGAGGGACCCCTTTCTTCTTCCATCATGGATGGTTCCCTTGGTGCCGAGGGCAGTGGAGCTGGGGGTCCTCTAGGTGGTAGGGGATTTGGGGCCGGAGGATAAGGGGGTGGGGAATCCAAAAGAAGCAAATCGGACTGCGGATCAGGATAAATCGCCTTCGGTGGATCCGGGGCGTTGGGTAGCTTCTCCGTGTTGGGGTTTTTCTTTAAGGCTAATATCTCCGACGCTGCTGATGTGTGCGCGGACGTACCTGTTGAGGAAACAAAGGGCCGGACCCACGGAGGTGGGGAGAGAATTAAATCTTCCCAGACCAAGACATATGGTACTTGGTCTGGGTGTCCGTGGGGATCTATATTAAATATCTTAGACTTCAGCAGCTTAATCTTGTCTAATAAAAAGGATCCTTCGGGGGGCCATCCTATCTGAAATGTTGGCCATTCAGAGGCACACAAAGTCTGCCACTTTCCTTTTTTTATTTTTACCGAAAAATTATGGGCTCTGGCCCGAACTTCGGTCCAATGGCTTAGGGTAAGGGAAAGAGGAGTCGTCATAGTCTGTCCCATTGTCGTCCGTCAGAGAAGAAGAATAGACCACAATACAGAAACAGTTAAAACTCCACGAAACACATATACGCATGGGCCACCGCGAGCTCGCTTCAAAACCGAAACTTCTTCAGATGGCAGTTATCACCAAGGGAACTGCCGACACCGAGTGAAGGGGAGACAGAGTTTGCCTCTCCTTCCAGATGAGCCACC
>NW_020839233.1:0-6677 GCF_003676395.1 Aethalodelphis obliquidens
AAGGGAAGATTACTCCAAATATTGACTATGAGATTGGAAGATGAATATAAATTATATGAAAAACCTTCATCTCTACGGGTTAATGTCACAGATTGGGTAACTCGGTTCCCGCAAGCCTGGACAGAAACCGCTGGTATGGGGATGGCTAAAAATCGGCCCCCAGTACTAGTGGAACTCAAGGCAACTGCCACCCCAATAACGGTTCGTCAATACCCCATGAGTAAGGAAGCCAAAGACGGCATCCGTCCTCACATACAGAGGATGCTGGAATTGGGCATTCTGGTAAGATGTCAATCCGCGTGGAATACCCCTCTTTTGCCAGTTAAGAAACCGGGAACTAATGATTACCGACCAGTGCAAGACCTGCGTGAGGTAAAAAACGAGTGGCAGACCTCCACCCCACAGTACCAAATCCTTATAATCTCTTAAGCACTCTTCCGCCCCCAACATACATGGTATACTGTTTTGGACCTTAAAGATGCTTTTCTCTGTCTAAGACTTTCTCCCCTCAGCCAGCCCTACTTTGCCTTCGAATGGAAGGACCCAGCATCAGGAATATCTGGCCAACTGACGTGGACTCGTTTACCTCAGGGATTTAAGAACTCCCCTACCATCTTCGATGAAGCTCTTCATCAGGACTTAGCGTTATATAGAGAATCAAATCCACAGGTAACGCTACTTCAATATGTTGATGACATCTTATTAGCTGCTGAAACCCAGGAAGATTGTATCAAGGGAACTGAAAAACTGTTAACAGAGCTCGGAACCCTGGGATATAGAGCTTCAGCCAAGAAAGCACAAATATGCCAACAACAGGTCAGTTACCTGGGGTACCTGTTAAAAGGGGGACAAAGATGGCTTACGGAGAGCAGAAAGGATACGGTGGCCCAGATTCCAGCTCCCAAAAACGCCAGGCAGGTTAGAGAATTTTTGGGGACGGCCGGATTCTGTAGACTATGGATTCCAGGGTTTGCCGAGCTGACAGCCCCATTGTACCCCCTAACCAAAAACAGCACTCCTTTCGTTTGGGGCGATAAGGAACAACGGGCTTTTGACCAAATCAAACGAGCTTTACTTTCAGCTCCAGCCCTAGGACTGCCAGATGTAACCAAACCTTTTCATTTATATGTGGCTGAAAATAAGGGCATTGCAAAAGGAGTATTGACTCAGAAATTGGGTCCCTGGAATCGCCCAGTTGCTTATTTGTCAAAAAAATTGGACCCTGTGGCATCAGGATGGCCCACCTGTTTAAAGATAATCGCTGCAGTAGCCGTTCTGGTCAAAGATGCTGACAAACTAACTTTAGGACAAAATCTAACGATAACAGCTCCTCATGCCCTGGAGAATGTAATCCGTCAACCACCGGATAGGTGGCTAACTAATGCCAGGATGACCCATTACCAAACCCTGTTGCTAAACTCAGATCGCATCAAGTTTGCTCCAGCCACAGGACTCAATCCAGCTACCTTGCTACCTGATCCCGATTTAGAAGGCTCCACCATCATCCATGATTGTCAGGAAGTGTTGGCTGCAGCACACGGTAGTAGACCAGATCTGACGGACCTACCCCTTCCTGATGCTGATTTTACTTGGTTTACTGGTGGGAGCAGTTTCCTGGAAGGAGGTAAGCGTCGGGCTGGGGCAGCCGTGGTAGACGGAAAACAAGTCATCTGGGCAGCTGCGCTACCACAAGGGACCTCAGCCCAACGAGCTGAATTAATTGCCATGACAAGGGCATTGGAGATGGCAGAGAATAAAAAGGTAAACATCTACACGGACAGTAGATATGCATTTGCTACTGCTCATATCCACGGTGCCATCTACCAACAGAGAGGGTTGCTAACCTCAAGTGGCAGAGAAATTAAAAACAAAGACGAAATTGTGGCTCTATTGGTTGCACTTATGCTTCCCACTAAAGTTAGCATCATTCACTGCCCTGGACACCAGAAAGACAATACCCCAATAACTAGGGGTAATAATATGGCTGACAAGGTGGCCCGAGAAATGGCATCGGGAGAAGTCATTTTAGGACTGTCAGATAAAGTTCCCGAAAAACCAGGCAGCGACGAGGAAATCATCCCGACCACAACCAAAGGAACTTTGTCCCCTCAGCAAGCAGAATCCATGTTACAACAGATTCATAGATGGACACACCTGGGGACTAAAAAAATGATATCCCTGTTACATAAAACCGGGTACGGAACCCCTGGATTGACAAAATTAGCTGAACAAATTGTACAGGAATGTGTTCCATGTCAACAGGTAAATGCTCACAGGGGAAAACTGGAAACTGGAAGAAGGCTCAGGGGAGACCGCCCAGGAACTTACTGGGAGGTGGACTTTACCGAAGTACGTCCTGGAAGATACGGTAATAAATACCTCCTAGTTTTTATAGATACTTTTTCAGGATGGATAGAAGCCTTCCCAACGAAGAAAGAAACAGCTGCTGTGGTAGCCAAGAAGATCCTAGAAGAAATTTTTCCTCGATTTGGAGCGCCAAAGGTAATAGGGTCCAACAACGGTCCAGCCTTCGTCGCCCAGGTAAGTCAGGATGTGGCCAGATATTTGGGGACTGATTGGAAATTACCTTGTGCATATAGACCCCAGAGTTCAGGTCAGGTAGAAAGAATGAATAGAACTCTAAAAGATACCCTAACCAAATTGTCCTTGGAGACTGGCGGTACAGATTGGACGGTGCTCCTTCCTTTAGCCCTGTTCCGGGTTAGGAATACACCTTCCCGGTACCATCTTACTCCTTTTGAGGTGCTATACGGGGCCCCACCTCCCCTTCTCACCTTAGGAGAAGAAATACAACCAGACTGTCAAAATAACACCGACTTGTATGCTAGGCTATTGGGACTCCAACTGGTCCAAAAGGAGATATGGTCCCAACTCGCCGAGGCCTACCAACCGGGAACACTGGGAGAAACTCATCCTTTCCAAGTCGGAGACTCCGTATACGTCCGTCGGCATCGAACCCAGACGTTGGAACCTCGATGGAAAGGACCATACACCATCCTCCTAACCACCCCAACAGCCATAAAAGTGGACGGCATCGCTGCCTGGATCCATGCTTCACACGTGAAAGCTGTACCAGCGGCGGCATCATCAGGATGGCAGGCCCGAAGAACCGACAACCCGCTCAAACTCAAGCTTCTACGAACCTAAGACTTATAATTTTGGTTTTACTGCCTTTACTGACTGTAAGTGATTTTAGCCCTCACCTGCCCCAACGTCTAACTTGGCAGGTAATTTCTCAAACTGGAGATATAACCTGGTCCATTAGCCATACTGCCCCTCCCTGGACCTGGTGGCCAGACCTTTTTCCTGATGTCTGTAAACTGGCCATAGGAGCTCCCTATTGGGATCTAGAGGGTTATTATGATCAGCATAATGCTCCGTCCGAACTTCTAACTAGAGCTGATTACTCTGGAGAGGGTTGTAAAAATCAGGTCCGAAGAAGTTGGCTCAGAACCCTCTCCTTCTATGTATGCCCCGGGTTCCATCGCCCCCGATCCCTGAATTATAAATGTGGGGGAACTGAAAATTTTTATTGCCAAAACTGGGGATGTGAAACCACAGGAGATACTTGGGATACCCACCTCAACTTGGGATTTTATTACAGTAACAGCCAACTATACTCATACTTCTTATAGGGGTCCCCAACCCATCGCCCTGGAATGTTCAGGATGGTGCCACCCCCTCAAAATTTCCTTTAGTAATCCTGGAAAAAGAGATAAAGAATGGATAAATGGCCATTCATGGGGCATTAGATTTTACAAGAATGGATATGATTTGGGAATATTGATGACCCTTAAGCTAAAAATTGAGACTCCCGCTCCTGTGTCGATAGGCCCAAACCCTGTACTTGGCCCCCCCGTTACCCCCAAACCCTGTACTTGGCCCCCCCTGTTACCCCCAAACCCTGTACTTGGCCCCCCCTGTTACCCCCAGCCCCTAAAAATAACGGGACCTCTGGGCTGAAAGAGACAACGATTAAGCCCGGAACCCCCCAGGATAGAATGCTTTCTTTGGTGCAGGCAGCTTTTACGGTCCTTAATGCTACAAACCCGGAGGCTACAAAATCATGTTGGCTCTGTTATGCTGCCCCTCCCCCTTATTATGATGCTATAGGATATAGTTCTAATTATACTAATGTCAGCTCCCCGGACCATTGTCGATGGAAACAGGAAGGGAACAGTAAATTAACTCTGTCTTCGGTTTTTGGAAATGGTACTTGTGTAGGAACACCTCCCCAGTCCCATCGACACCTTTGTCATGATTTTAGCCTCCCTTCAGGCTCGGGATATCTTGTACCTCCCCAAGATGGATGGTGGGCATGTAACACGGGGCTAACCCCTTGTGTTTCTCTAGAAGTTCTCAACACTTCAGCTGATTTTTGTGTACAAGTGCAATTAGTTCCTAGACTTATCTATCATTCAGATTCGTCCTTTCTAGATGAATACGAGGGAAAAACAAGAAGGAAGAGAGAACCTATAACCCTCACGTTGGCCGTCCTCCTAGGACTAGGAATAACTGCTGGGATTATGCGCCGCTCTAAAAGAAGAATGTTGCTTTTATATTGATCATTCAGGAACCATTACCAAAACCATGGATAAACTAAGGGAACGCTTAGATAAAAGGCAAAGGGAGAGAGAAAACGAAAAAGGATGGTTTCAATCATGGTTTGATAAATCCCCCTGGTTTACCACCTTAATCTCTACTCTGTTGGGACCTCTTATTGTTTTATTGTTGATTTTAACTTTTGGACCATGTATTCTAAATCGCTTGATAGCATTTATTAGAGAACGTATCAGTACTGTACAAGTTCTAATGCTAAGACAACAGTACCAAAGTTTACGAACAGAAGATTGAAATTCCATGATTGGAATCAATAGTCACAAGAAAAAAGGGGAAATGTAGGACTCGAGGGACATTGTTCCAGCTAATGATTAAGAACTCTCCAGACAATAGGGGCTTCTTAGACAATGGGTGAATTTCCAGGATGTCCGGCCCCCTTCCGAGAAGGAGGGAGATAAACAAAATGTAAAAAAGGTATCTGTCAAGGAACCAATCAGGAAGCCTGGGACAGGTTCCCTCTCTGGTCCGAACAGAAGCTAAGAACCTATCATTAAAAATCACAATTGAATCCACACTTTGCATAACAGGAAATTGAGACCTATAAAAATGCATGTTCACGCCCTGGGGGGTTTCCTTCTTCGGCCTCCTGCGTGAGGACCAAGGAACCCCGGTGCCCCGGCTTTCAATAAACCTCTTGCGTTTTGCATCGGCTTCCGACTCTTGTTGTTTCCTGGGCGAGTCGAAACTCCTAGGAGACCGCGAAGGTCTAACAATCTCAGATAAGTTCTTTGTATTTAGACCTCCAATGTGTGTGGTGGAAGCTATTTCAATGTCCCTAAATTCTTTCTCAATGAATTTCAGATTTCCTCTACATATATTGAAGAGAAATGTCATGAATTTTTTAAAGAAATTAGCTCAAATGGAAAATAAGAAGAAATGGAGAAGAAAGAGAAGACAGAGGAGGTGAAGAATGAAGAGAAGAAGAACAAGGGAAAGCACATCATTAACATCTATGAAAACATATGGTCAAGAGAAAAATACAGTCCCCCTACAAAGAACTGGGGATATCAGTGTTCGGCCATCTTTCTGCCAGTTTACTTTGTAATTGTTTTGTCCAATTTACCTTAGGCTAGCCATGTATTTCCTCCCTACTTTACATACGCATGGAAATTGCACATTTTCTAGGATTGGGCTGAAACAAGTTGTGTCTTGAACACGTGGCAAATTTCCTACTCTCTTCTAAGCAAAGTCAAAATATGCCAAGAAAATATACCACATGGAGGTATAACACAACACAGGGTAAGGTGCATTTGGAAGCAAGCAAAGACTTTCCTAACAGATGAAAAACTTTCTAGAGCCCAGGCCTCCTGAAAAAGAAAGTTCAACATGAATATAAAGAGAGGAAGAGGCTGCTATGGAATGAGCTTAAAAGAGTAGGAAGGGATCATATCAAGAAAAAAAAAAAAACCTGAAATTATTCTTAGTTTGCAGTTTTATTAAGTAGAAAAGAGAAACTGTGGAAATACCTTACATGTGATAACAGTAGGATGAGTTCGTGTTTCTGTAAACTGTTTCCTTTGCAGTCTGAATACTGGATTGGAAAGCAAGAAAAAAAAAAAAAAGGAATTCAGATCAACAAGTTAAGGGTCATTTCAGCAGTTAACAGAAAGATAGTGGCAGCTGGAAAGAGGTGACAGTAGAAATGGAGAAAATAAATAATGTAGGAGGGAGAATAAAGAATTTTTGGTGCTTTGTGACAGGTGGGCAAAGGTGTCTTGCGTGATAACTGTATTAATGGAATGTCAATCCATTTACTAAGAAAGAGATTCAGGAATAGGAGAGATTTTGATGGAATAATATCACAAGTTAAGTTTGGGACAAGTAAAATTTGAGTGGAGCTGTCCAATTGTCTGCAAGATATTACCAAGTAGAAAAAATAAGATTTCTGGGCTATAAAGAAAGTATGTGAGTACAATGGGCTTATAGACAAGCAGAGGTACTGGATAAATTGGGTTTAAAAGCTTGACCATTTACAAACAATTTTCCTAATCAAAGGATTATACCTCAGTTTCTTCACCTGCAAAAGTGGGATTGCA
>NW_020839234.1:0-6668 GCF_003676395.1 Aethalodelphis obliquidens
TTTGTGAGCATTTACCTGTTGACATGGGACGCATTCCTACACAATTTGTTCAGCTAATTTTGTCATTCCAGGGGTTTCGTACCCGGCTTTTTGTAACAAGGCTACCATCTTTTTAGTCCCCAAATGTGTCCATCTGTGCATCTGTTGTAACATGGATTCTGCTTGCTGAGGGGACAAAGTTCCTTTTGTTGTGGCCGGGATGATTTCTTCATCGCGGCCTGGTTTTTCAGGAACTTTATCTGACAGTCCTAAAATGACTTCTCCCGATGCTATTTCTCAGGCCACTTGGTCAGCCATATTATTTCCCCTAATTATTGGGGTATTTCCTTTTTGATGTCCAGGGCAGTGGATGATACTGCCCGTTGTTCCTTATCGCCCCAAACGAAAGGAGTGCTGTTTTTGGTTAGGGGGTACAATGGGGCCGCCAGCTCAGCAAACCCTGGAATCCATAGTCTACAGAATCCGGCCGTCCCCCCCAAATTTTCTAACCTGCCTGGCGTTTTTGGGAGCCGGAATTTGGGCCACCGTATCCTTTCTGCTCTCCGTGAGCCATCTTTGCCCCCCTTTTAATAGATACCCCAGGTAACTGACCTGTTGTTGGCATATTTGTGCTTTCTTGGCTGAGGCTCTATATCCCAGGGTTCCAAGTTCCGTTAACAGTTTTTCAGTACCCTTGATACAATCTTCTTGGGTCTCAGCAGCTAATAAAATATCATCAACGTATTGGAGTAATGTTACCTGGGGATTTGATTCTCTATATAATGCCAAATCCTGATGGAGGGCTTCATCAAAGATGGTCGGGGAGTTCTTAAATCCCTGAGGTAGCCGTGTCCATGTCAGCTGACCAGACATTCCCGATGTTGGATCTTTCCATTCGAAGGCAAAGTAGGGTTGGCTCAGGGGAGAGAGTCTTAAACAAAAAAAAGGCATCTTTAAGGTCCAAAACAGTATACCACGTATGTTGAGGTGGAAGAGTGCTCAGGAGGTTGTAAGGGTTTGGAACTGGGGGGTGGAGGTCTGCCACCCGTTTGTTTACCTCTCGTAGATCCTGCACCGGCCGATAATTATTTGTTCCTGGTTTCTTTACCGACAGGAGAGGGGTGTTCCATGCTGATTGACATCTTATTAAGATGCCCAAGTCTAGTAGCCTCTGTATATGGGGACGGATACCGTCTTTGGCTTCTCTACTCATGGGGTATTGACGGACCGTTATTGGGGTGGCAGTTGCCTTGAGTTCCACTAGCACCGGGGGCCGATTTTTTTGGCCATCCCCATACCGGCAGTTTCTGCCCAGGCTTGAGGGAACCGAGTTACCCAATCTGTAACATTAACTCGTGAGGATGAAGGCTGCTCGTATAATTTATATTCATCTTCTAATTTCATAGTCAATATTTGAAGTAACCTTCCTTTATTATCAGTTATGGTGGGACCTTCTGGCTGAAAGTGGATTTGAGCCCCTACTTTGGAGAGTAAATCTCTTCCCAGCAAAGGATAGGGGCATTCCGGAATAATCAAAAATGAATGGGTTACTCGTCCAATCCCAAGATCTACTGTCCTTCGTGTGGTCCATGAATATTGTTTATTCCCAGTGGCTCCTTGTACCCATGACCTTTTAGCTGAGATAGGACCTTTTGAGTGGAGAAGGACGGAGTGCTGGGCTCCGGTATCCACCAAAAATTGAACAGGTTCCCCCTCCACTTTAAGAGTTACCCGGGGCTCGGGGAGAGGGTTCGAGCCCTGACTTTCCTAGTCTTTTTCTTCCAATGTTAAGATCTTGTTTCTGGTTGGCCTTTCTCCATTTTTTTTCTTAGGGCATTCTCTCGCCCAATGTCCTTCTTCTTTACAGTAGGCACATTGGTCCTTGTCTAATGGCCGCCTTCTGTCTGCCGTTTGCCCTTCCTGCCCATTTCTATCCCCTATATTTCTTCCTCCAACCACAGTGGCCAGTATCTTACTTAAATTTCTCTCTTGTCTCTTATCTCGTCTTCTTTCACGGGCTGCCTGCTCTTTCTGCTTGCTTTCTTCCTTCTCTTCCTGTTTCTCTTTTGTTATATACTTTATCTGCCTGTTTTACTAACTCCTGAAGCGAAAATCCCTGCAAGCCATCTAGCCTCTGTAATTTCTCCTTAATATCAGGGGCCGCTTGATCTATGAAAGCCATTGCTATAGTAGCCCTATGTTCCTCCGAAGTTGGATCATAAGGGGTAAAGCGTCTAAAGGCTTCCATTAAACGTTCCAGGAACACAGTTGGAGATTCCTGGGGCCCCTGAGTGACTTCCCTTACCTTAGCCAAATTAGTGGGCCGTCTGGCCGCTCCATGGAGACCCGCCACCAGAGCCTGGCGATACGTTTTCAGGCGCTCCCTACCTTCCGGGGCATTGAAATCCCAGTTTGGCCTGACGAGTGGGAAACCAGCATCAATCTCGTTAGGCAGCTGGGTAGGTTGCCCATTGGCGCCTAATACATTTTTTCTGGCTTCTAAAAGAACCCGTTGCCTCTCCTCAGTCGTTAGGAGAGTCTGGAGCAGCTGCTGACAATCATCTCATGTGGGCTGGTGGGAGAAAACAAGAGATTTTATTAAAGCGGTAAGGGCCTGTGGATTTTCGGAAAAAGTTGGGTTATGCATTTTCCAATTATAAAGATCTGCAGAGGAAAAGGGCCAATATTGGAGAGGTCTATTCCCTTGGCCGTCGGGGGGGCCATACTCTCTAAGGGGTAGGGCAGTGGAGTCCAGGGAGATAGCCCTCCGGCTCCTAGTGCCCGCTGAGGGACCCTTTCTTCTTCCATCATGGATGGTTCCCTTGGTGCCGAGGGCAGTGGAGCTGGGGGTCCTCTAGGTGGTAGGGGATTTGGGGCCGGAGGATAAGGGGGGTGGGGAATCCAAAAGAAGCAAATCGGACTGCGGGTCAGGATAAATCGCCTTCGGTGGATCCGGGGCGTCGGGTAGCTTCTCCGTGTTGGGGTTTTTCTTTAAGGCTAATATCTCCGACGCTGCTGATGTGTGCGCGGACGTACCTGTTGAGGAAACAAAGGGCCGGACCCACGGAGGTGGGGAGAGAATTAAATCTTCCCAGACCAAGACATATGGTACTTGGTCTGGGTGTCCGTGGGGATCTATATTAAATATCTTAGACTTCAGCAGCTTAATCTTGTCTAATAAAAAGGATCCTTCGGGGGGCCATCCTATCTGAAATGTTGGCCATTCAGAGGCACACAAAGTCTGCCACTTTCCTTTCTTTACTTCTACCGAAAAATTATGGGCTCTGGCCCGAACTTCGGTCCAATGGCTTAGGGTAAGGGAAAGAGGAGTCGTCATAGTTTGTCCCATTGTCGTCCGTCAGAGAAGAAGAATAGACCACAATACAGAAACAGTTAAAACTCCACGAAACACATATACGCATGGGCCACCGCGAGCTCGCTTCAAAACCGAAACTTCTTCAGATGGCAGTTATCACCAAGGGAACTGCCGAAACCGAGTGAAGGGGAGACAGAGTTTGCCTCTCCTTCCAGATGAGCCACCAGGGCGTCCCCTAGGGCTCATGGACGCCGGCTATTAGCACGTCTGCCTAGCCAGAGGTCCGATACAGATTCCATAATAAGCCGATTCTTACGGCTTTCCTCCGATAATGGCCCACAAAGAACAAGGGACAAACAGACAATCAAGCTCGAGCTTACCTGGTACCTCCAACTCCCGATGTTCTTGTGCTCCGGGGCGAGTGGAATCCCGGACGAGCCCCCAAATGTTAGACCTTCGCGGTCTCCTAGGAGTTTCGACTCGCCCAGGAAACAACAAGAGTCGGAAGCCGATGCAAAACGCAAGAGGTTTATTGAAGGCCGGTGCACCGGGGTTCCTTGGTCCTCACGCAGGAGGTCGAAGAAGGAACCCTTTTGGGCGTGAATATGTCAGTTTTATAGGTTCCCACTTCCCCGTATGTAAATTATAGATTTGGCTGTGTTCTCCTGCTGATTGGTCCCGGCTTAGGCTCGGACCAGAGAGGGAACTTGTCCCTAGCTGCCTGATTGGTCTTTGACAGACACCTTTTTTACATTTTGTTATCTCCCTCCTTCTCGGAAGGGGGCCGGACATCCTGGAAATTTACCCATTGTCTAAGAAGCCCCTACTGTCTGGAGAGTTCTTAATCATTAGCTGGAACAATGTCCCTCGAGTCCCACATTCCCCCCTTTTTCTTGTGACTATTGATTCCAATCATGGAATCTCAACCTTCTGTTCGTAAACTTTGGTACTGTTGTCTTAACATTAGAACTTGTACAGTACTGATACGTTCTCTAATAAATGCTATCAAGCGATTTAGAACACATGGTCCAAAAGTTAAAATCAACAATAAAACAATAAGAGGTACTAACACACAAAAGTCAGCTGAGGTATTAAGAACCTCTAAAGAGACACAAGGGGTGAGCCCCGTGTTACATGCCCACCATCCATCTTGAGGAGGTACAAGATATCCTGAGCCTGAAGGGAGGCTAAAATCATGACAAAGGTGTCTATGGGACTGGGGAGGTGTTCCTATACAAGTACCATTTCCAGAAACCGAGGACAGGGTTAATTTACTGGTCCCTTCTTGCTTCCATCGACATTGGTCTGAGGAGGTAGAATTAGTATAGTTGGAGCTATATCCTATAGCATCATAATAAGGGGGAGGGGCAGCATAGCAAAGCCAACATGATTTTGTAGCCTCTGGGTTTGTAGCATTGAGAACCGTAAAGGCTGCCTGCACCAAAGAAAGCATCCTATCCCGAGGAGTCCCAGGCTTAACTGTGGGTTCTTTGGATCCAGAGGTTTCATTAGTCTCATTCTTTGTTGATGTAGTTGAAGGGGCCGGGGGAAGCAAAGGGGGGCCAAGTACGGGATTTGGGCCTATTGATATAGGAGCAGGAGTCTCAATCTTTAGCTTAAAGGTCATTAATATTCCTAAATCATATCCCCTCATGTAAAATCTAACGCCCCAAGAATGACCATTTATCCATTTTTCATCTCTTTTTCCGGGATTACTAAAGGAAATTTTAAGGGGATGACACCATCCTGAACATTTACTCCGGTGTCCGGTATCCTCATTATGAGAATAATTAGCCGTTACAGTAATAAAATCCCAAGTTGAGGTGGGTTTCCAATTAGTATCCCCGGTAGTTTCACATCCCCAGCTTTTGCAATAAAAGTTTTCAGTTCCACCACATTTATAATTCAGAGATCAAGGGCAGTGGAACCCGGGGCATACGTAGAAAGTGAGGATACCAAGCATCATTCTTTTGCCTGCATTTTTGCAACCCGGCCCAAACCAATCAGTTTCCGAAACTTTGGAAGGGGCAGTGTTCATATCATGAGAATCTTCTGTATCCCAATAAGGTGCTCCTATAGCCAATTTACAAACATCAGGAAAAAGATCTGGCCACCAGGTCCAGGGGGGGTGCAGTATGACTAATGGACCAGGTTACATCTCCAGTCTGAGAAATTACCTGCCAAGTTAAACGTTGGGGGAGGTGAGGGCTAAAATCACTTACAGTCAATAAAGGCAGTAAAACCAAAATTATAAGTCCTAGGTTCGTAGAAGCTTGAGTTTGAGCGGGTTGTCGGTTCTTTGGGCCCGCCATCCTGATGATGCCGTCGCTGGTGCAGCCTTCACATGTGAAGCATGGATCCAGGCAGCGATGCCATCCACTTTTATGGCCGTTGGGGTGGTGAGGAGGACGGTGTATGGTCCTTTCCATCGAGGTTCCAACGTCTGGGTTCGATGCCGACGGACGTATACGGAGTCTCCGACTTGGAAAGGATGAGTTTCTCCCGGTGTTCCCGGTTGGTAGGCCTCAGCGAGTTGGGACCATATTTCTTTCTGGACCAATTGGAGTCCCAGCAGCCTAGCATGTAAGTCAGTGTTATTTTGACAATCAGGTTTTATTTCTTTTCCTAAAGTGAGGAGGGGAGGCGGGGCACCATATAATATTTCAAAAGGAGTAAGATGGTATCGGGAAGGTGTATTTCTAACCCGGAATAGGGCCAAAGGAAGGAGCACCGTCCAATCGGTACCGCCAGTCTCCAAGGACAATTTAGTTAGGGTCTCTTTTAGAGTCCTATTCATTCTTTCTACCTGACCTGAACTTTGGGGTCTATAGGCACAATGTAATTTCCAATCAGTCCCCAAATATCTGGCCACATCCTAACTTACCTGGGCGACGAAGGCTGGACCATTATCAGACCCTATTACCTTTGGTGCTCCAAATCGAGGAAAAATTTCTTCTAAAATCTTCTTGGCTACTACAGCAGCTGTTTCTTTCTTTGTTGGGAAAGCCTCTATCCATCCTGAAAAAGTGTCTACAAAAACTAAAAGGTATTTATTACCGTACCTTCCAGGACGCACTTCGGTAAAGTCCACTTCCCAGTAAGTTCCTGGGCGGTCCCCCCTGAGTCTCTTTCCAGTTTCAAGTTTCCCTTTGTGAGCATTTACCTGTTGACATGGGACGCATTCCTACACAATTTGTTCAGCTAATTTTGTCATTCCAGGGGTTTCGTACCCGGCTTTTTGTAACAAGGCTACCATCTTTTTAGTCCCCAAATGTGTCCATCTGTGCATCTGTTGTAACATGGATTCTGCTTGCTGAGGGGACAAAGTTCCTTTTGTTGTGGCCGGGATGATTTCTTCATCGCGGCCTGGTTT
>NW_020839235.1:0-6668 GCF_003676395.1 Aethalodelphis obliquidens
TGTACCCTAGAAAAATATGGATATCACACACGTTCTCTAAATGTGTTTTCAGACTCCCGTCAGGACATGATGGTGAGCTAGCAGTGGTAGATAACAGGGGACGTTGCCGGCATCTAGGTAAGTGATGATGTGGGCCTAAAGCACATCACAGACCACGTGTTCTTCGCGTACATAGGTAAGTGATGATGGCGTTCCTAACGCTTCTCGTTAGCGTGATTTTGTTGCAGGTGTTCAGGTAAGAAGTTCTAAGAGTCCTTACAAATTCTAGTAAACACGAGTTTACACTTTTCGTATTTTAGTTAGAATTTGTTTAATCCTGTAAGTATTGAGGAGTCGTTCACCTCCAGGTAGTTGTTGTGACATCTCTCCGCTGTCGTATCCATAAGATGTTTGCAGGTACCCAGGTAGGTGCCACTGGTCTCTCCTGACAACAGTGTTGACCTTGAACAGATGCAGGGAGCCAGGTAGAGTTGATGTGTTCTTTAATAATGGACGTGAACGAGGTTAGGTACAGGCATCCTGGTAGAACAAGTTGTGTCTTGAACACATTTGTTGCATGTATTTCATCAGGTTCCTGTTAGGAGAACAGGGTGAACCTTATGGTTACTAGCGTCACACTTAAACAGGTAAGTGTTAAAGTGCGTCTAACCACACTGCAGACCTTGTGATCTTCAATATCTAGGTAAGTGAGGATGCTGTTCCTAACAGTTGTGTTTATGTCTTTTTTTTTTGCAGGTATCATGTTACTATCTTTGCTTGTTATGCCAGTATGAGATCATGTGATATTCAGTGCTTCAAGACGTTCTTATATTCAGATATCTACATAATGTCTGATTTCAGTGTCTCATATTGACTTTGTTTTTGACATGTGATCTGTTAGGAATTTAATGTGTCCCTAATAATACTGGTAGGGATGAGATTTTTAGCAGTCTCCTTTAGAGGTAATATGTATTTAACACAGTAGTGAGAGATGGATTTGCAGATGGGACCTTGCTGGTGTCCAGGTAAGTGATGATGTGAGCGTAAAGCACAGCACAGGCCTTCTGACCTCCAGATAGTAAGTAAGGATGTGTCTTAACACTTCCTGTTACCATGGGTTTCTTTTTCAGGGATCAGGGTAAGAAATAATAGTGTCCTTGCCAATCTGGAAAACAATAGTTTTCCCTTTTTATATTTTAGAGAAAGTTTAACACTCTTAAGTGTCGAGGGATTGCACATATGCAGATATTTATTATGGATTTCCCACCACACTACTTCCCATAGGGTTTTTCAGATGTCCAGTCAAGAAACTATGGCTTTCCAACCATGGTTTTGACCTTGGAGTACTGCAAGTACTCCATGTACTACAAGTACTCTATGTGGAGTATCCACATAGAGCTGATGCATCTTATAATGATAACGTAATCAAAGTGTCCTGGTAGGAAGGCCACATCTCATGTCTTTTCCAGGTTCCTGTCCAGACATCACTCTGAACCTAGCGTTGGTGTCAACGGGGGACACTGTTGCTGGGCAGGTATGTGACGACGTGGGCCTCACCCAGAGCACAGGCCACCTGACCTGCGCATATGTAGGTAAGTGATGACTGTGAGCCTGATACTTGTTACCACGACTCCTTTGCAGGTATTCAGGTAAGGACAGATTACTTACGAATTCTTGAAACCATTAGCTTTCAGTTTTCATTTTTTAGAGCAAATCTTGAACTCTGTGTGTCATGAGGGATTACACATATCAGGTATTTCTCGTGATATCCCAGCCACAGTAGTGAGCATGGAAATTTTGCAGGTATGTTGTAAAGAACCGTTATTACCTGACAGTGTCCTTGACCTCAGAGTGTCCTGGAAGTATTGAGGTAGAGTTGGTTTCATGATGATGGACATGACCAAGGTGGTTTGCAGGTGTCCTGCTAGAGCAAGTTGTGTCCTTTTCCACATATATCATTATGTGCTTTTCAGGTTCCTGTCAAGAGACAAAGCTTACAGTGGTCATTCTCTGGGGACGTTTCTGGTATCCAGGTAAGTCATGATGTGTAATGATGTGCACCTTCACCATATCAGACCGTCTGCTCTTCACATTCGTAGGTCAGTGTTAGTGATTGACTAAAGTTACTTACCATGTGTGTCTCTTTTCCGAGTAATTAGGTAAGAAATGATAGAATTTTACCCATTAAAGAAACCATGATACGCTACTGTTTGCCATTTTAGAGAAAATTTGTGTTTAGTCATGGGAGTGTCGAGCAGGTTGTGGGTATCCAGGTCATGATGATGGAATTGTGTGGCACGGCGTGTTTGCAAGTGAGCTGGGAATTGATGACGGTGTGTCGAACTTCGGCCAAGACCTTGAAGTACAGCATGAATCCAGGGAGAACTGATGGGGCCTGCAGTGATGGCAGTGGGCAAGGTGATTTGCAGTGTCCTAGTAGAGAAGGTGTGTCCACAGACATATTTGTCTCAAAGCGTTCTTTACATGCTTGTCAAGAAGTCATGGTGAGTCTCGAAATGATCATTAATGGGACTTGGCTTGTATCCAGGTAAGTGACGACGTGGGCCTTCAGCTGCCTCAAACAGTCTGATCGTCACATACGTAGGCTAGTGTGGATGGTGTTCCTAACTGTTCTATTACCATGGTCTCGTTTTGGTGCTTTTCTAGCAGGTATTCAGTTAAGAAATGACATTGTCTCATGCAGTGCTAGTAAGTGTTTGCCTTTTTTATTAGAATTTTGATAGAACGTGTGTTTAATAGAACGCGTGTTTAAACAGTGACAGAGGGTAGTGCAGGTCCAGGTAACTTATTCTACTGTTGAAATAGTAACGTTGAGATTTCCACAGGTACTCATAGAAGAGATGATAGTGCGCCTAACAGTGGTGTTGACCTTAAAGTGCTTCCGAAGTCCAGGTAGTGTATGAGCTTCCCCGAACGATGGAAGTGACCAAGATTATTTGCAATGCTACTGACTTTGCATATAAAGAAGCAAGTCCTTTACACAATTGTGGAATGCATCTCTCAAGTTTCTAGCCTTCATTGTGGAGTCATAATGAACAAAATAACCGTTGTCAGTGGGACCTTGCTAGTAACCAGGTATGTGACAAAGTGAGTCTTACCCCAATGCAGGTTATTAGGTTTCCAGATATCTAGGCGAATGAGAATGGTGTCTCTAACACACGTACTATGCTTTTTTATAGGTTTCCCGTTAACTTCTTTGCCTCGTGTACTCGTAGCAGACGATGTGACATTAATTCACTAGATACCTTCTTATTTTCCAATAGGTAGGTAATTAATGGTAGTTTGAAGATTCTTAAATTAACCTTGTTTTGGCATGTAGTATGTCAGAAATGAGTTTGTCCCTAATAGTCAGCATGAGAAATTAGTCTGTTCTTGTTCAGAGATCATTTTTTTACACCATTGTGTTGGTTTCCAGGTAATTTATTGTATTTTCCATACCCATGATACTGACCATGGGAGTTTTGCAGGTATCCCTTCAAAAGAGGAAGGTTCTCTTACTACGGTATGACCTCAGGTTTCTGCAGTTATGCAGATAATGTTTATGCATCCGTGAATGATAGAATTGATCAATGGAATTTGCAGGTGGACAGGTAGAATGAGGTGTGTACTGAGCACATTTTGCGTGATGTGTTTTTCAGATACATGTCAAGATACCTAGGTGGGCTTCCCAGTGGTAGTTAACATGTGACATTGCTGGTATCGAGGTAAGTGATGGCCTGGGCCTAAACCACAGCACAGGCCATCTGGCCTTCGTGTATCTTGGTGAGTGATGATGTGTTCTCACACTCAGATTAACATGATTTCTTTTTTTTCATGCAGGTATTCAGGTACGAAATGATAGAGCTTTACCAACTCTAGAAAACATGTTTTCACTTTTTGTATGAGAAAAAGTTTGTGTTTAACCCTGTGCGTGTGGAAGGCTGGCACATGTCTAGGTATTTATCATGGTGTCCCCAGCCCCAGTAGTACCCACAGATTTTTTGCAGGTATCCAGCGAAGTAATGATGATTTTGTTTGACATCAGTACTGATCTTTCACTAATGAAAACATCCAGGCTTGGTTGGTGTACTCCATAAAGATATTTGCAGATATCCTGGGAGAAAAAGTTGTGTCCTTTAACAGAGCTGTCCGAATGTCTTTTTCAGGTTCCTGTCAAGGCTTCCCTTTGAACCTAGCGTTGGTGTTAACGGGGGAGGTGCAGGTAAGTGATGATGTGGGCCTAACTCACGGCACAATCCCTCTGATCTCCAGATAGCCAGCTAAAGGATGATGGCGTCTCTCAGGGTTGTTGTTACCACAATTTCTTAGCTGGTATTCAGGCAGAAAATTAAATCAGTAAGGCAGTAGAGTCCTTACTGATTCTAAAAACAAGTAGTTTTCACCTTTCATAACTTAGAGAACATTTCTGTTGAACCGTGTGAGAGTTGATGCATTGCCATATCCAGGTAATTAACATTATGTCCTCAAGCGCAGCAGTAACCGTGGAAACTTTGCAGGTCCCGTAGAGAAACACTGTCTTATCTGGCAGTGGTCTAGACCTTGGGATACTGCAAGTATTCAGTTACAGTTGATGGTCTCATAATGATGCAGTGACCAAGGTTCCCACAGGTGTCCTGGAAGAAGAATTGCATCCTTTTACACGTACATCACGATGTATTTTTCAGGTTCCTGTCGTGTTACCTCAATGAACCTGACAGTGATCGTTAAGGGGGGACATATCTGGTATCCAGCTACGTCATGAGGTGCCCCTTCGCTACGTGAGACCCGCCAGTCTCCGTGTATCTAGTTAATTGATGTTGATTGCTTGGACTTGTTTTACCATGTGTTTTCTTTTCAGATATTCAGGTCAAAATGACTATAGTGTTTTTTTACCAATGCTAGCAAACATCTTACTTTTTCATATTTAAGAGGAAATGTGTGTTTAAGCATGTGAGTGTTGAGCAATCCATGGGTATTCATGTAATAAAAATGGAGTTGTAGGTCACACAGGTTACCCTAGTATTTTTGCAGGTAAGTAGTTCAAACATGATGGTTTTCTCACAATGGCATAGATCTTGCAGTCATACAAGAGTTCAAGTAGAGTTGCTGGGTCCTGCAGTGGTGGAAGCGTAGAAGGTTGTTTGAAGTGTCCCGGGAGACAAGATATTCTGTAGGCACATTTGTCACAATTTGTCTTTCAGGTTTCTGTCAAGAAACCGTGATAAACCTCGTAACGCCCAATGACGGGACTTTGCTTTCATCTGGTCAGTTACGATGTAGATCTATCTTTATTGAGGACCCTACAAATAATCTGCCCATCTGACAGGTAGGTTAAGTGTGGATGGTTTGCGAACTTTTCTGTTACTATGTTTTTTTCTTAAAGAGGTCAGTTCAGAAATGATACTGTCTCAACCCATGCTACTAATCAGTTTAGGGTTTAGGTATGATGTGTGTTTCACCTTAGCAGTGATGGAGGGATATGCAGGAATCTGGGTAAGTTATCCTGCTGTTCCACACCAGCACGTTGAGCATAAAGTTTTCACAGGTACTCAGACAAGAGATGCTCGTGTGCCCAACCGTGGTGTTAACCTTGAAGTGCCTGCAGGACCCACATAGTGTTGATGATTCCCCTAATGATGTAAATAATCAGAATTAGTTACAGGTAGGCTTTTTTATTTTTGTCTTTAGGTGAAACGATTGTTTTGCCGTAAACTCCCTTGTCAAATGTGTTTCTTCATGTTATATCAGTGGTGACATTGCACTGAACCTAGTCATGGTCGTTAATGGGACCCTGCCAGTAACCAGGTAAGGTTGCTGCGGAACTTAGAGCAGAGTATAGACCAACGGTCTTCAGATGTCTACATAAGTGAGGATGATGTCCCAAACCCCGAACACAGCGTTCCCATATTTTTTTCCCTGCAGATATCCTGTTACGGTTTTTGCTAGTGTAAAGGTACGTGATGTCACATGAATTCATTAGACCTTCTTATGTTCAGGTATGTATGTAATTAATGGTATTTTGAGGACTCTTTATATTTTAACTTACAGTGACTGTATTAGCTTTATTTTTGGTTTGTACGCCCTAAAGGTATTAATTTGTCCCTAACAACACAAATAAACATGATATTTTACTATATTCATGTTTCGGAATACCATTTGATACCCTCCTACTGATAAGAGGATATGCAGCTATCCAGGTAATTTATCCTATTGTTCATCCCCACAGTAGTGAGCATGGAATTTGAAATACCTCGTGAAGAGGAGAAGGTCTCTCTTACTAGGGTTTAGGCCTAGACTTCTGCAAGTATCCAGGTAATTTGGATGAGTCTCAAAAGTATGCAGCTGGCCAAGGGTATGTGAAGGTGTACCCTAGAAAAATATGGATATCACACACGTTCTCTAAATGTGTTTTCAGACTCCCGTCAGGACATGATGGTGAGCTAGCAGTGGTAGATAACAGGGGACGTTGCCGGCATCTAGGTAAGTGATGATGTGGGCCTAAAGCACATCACAGACCACGTGTTCTTCGCGTACATAGGTAAGTGATGATGGCGTTCCTAACGCTTCTCGTTAGCGTGATTTTGTTGCAGGTGTTCAGGTAAGAAGTTCTAAGAGTCCTTACAAATTCTAGTAAACACGAGTTTACACTTTTCGTATTTTAGTTAGAATTTGTTTAATCCTGTAAGTAT
>NW_020839236.1:0-6664 GCF_003676395.1 Aethalodelphis obliquidens
GGGGGCCGGACATCCTGGAAATTTACCCATTGTCTAAGAAGCCCCTATTGTCTGGAGAGTTCTTAATCATTAGCTGGAACAATGTCCCTCCAGTCCCACATTCCCCCCTTTTTCTTGTGACTATTGATTCCAATCATGGAATCTCAACCTTCTGTTCGTAAACTTTGGTACTGTTGTCTTAACATTAGAACTTGTACAATACTGATACGTTCTCTAATAAATGTTATCAAGCGATTTAGAATACATGGTCCAAAAGTTAAAATCAACAATAAAACAATAAGAGGTCCCAACAGAGTAGAGATTAAGGTGGTAAACCAGGGGGACTTATCAAACCATGATTGAAACCATCCTTTTTTGTTCTCTCTCTCCCTTGGCCTTTTATCTAAGGGTTCCCTTAGTTTATCCATGGTTTTGGTAATGGTTCCTGAATGATCAATATAAAAGCAACATTCTTCTTTTAGAACGGCGCATAATCCCCCTTCCTTAAGAAACAGCAAATCCAGGCCTCTTCTATTCTGCAACACCATTTCTGAAAGTGAGGTGAGTGATTCCTTTAGTTGAGTTATGGAACTTTCTAATGCTCGAAGGTCGATGTCTACAGCCTGTCTTAAACTTGCATAATACTGGGGTTGTTGTATGAGGGCTGTGGTTCCTGTTCCTATCCCGGCAGATATTTCTAGTCCTAGAAGGACAGCCAATGTGAGGGTTACAGGTTCTCTTTTGTTTTTTGTTTTTCTTACATATTCATCTAAAAAGGATGAGTCTGAATGGTAGATAAGTCTAGGGACTAATTGCACTAACACACAAAAGTCAGCTGAGGTATTAAGAACCTCTAAAGAGACACAAGGGGTGAGCCCCGTGTTACATGCCCACCATCCATCTTGAGGAGGTACAAGATATCCTGAGCCTGAAGGGAGGCTAAAATCATGACAAAGGTGTCTATGGGACTGGGGAGGTGTTCCTATACAAGTACCATTTCCAGAAACCGAGGACAGGGTTAATTTACTGGTCCCTTCTTGCTTCCATCGACATTGGTCTGAGGAGGTAGAATTAGTATAGTTGGAGCTATATCCTATAGCATCATAATAAGGGGGAGGGGCAGCATAGCAAAGCCAACATGATTTTGTAGCCTCTGGGTTTGTAGCATTGAGAACCGTAAAGGCTGCCTGCACCAAAGAAAGCATCCTATCCCGAGGAGTCCCAGGCTTAACTGTGGGTTCTTTGGATCCAGAGGTTTCATTAGTCTCATTCTTTGTTGATGTAGTTGAAGGGGCCGGGGGAAGCAAAGGGGGGCCAAGTACGGGATTTGGGCCTATTGATATAGGAGCAGGAGTCTCAATCTTTAGCTTAAAGGTCATTAATATTCCTAAATCATATCCCCTCATGTAAAATCTAACGCCCCAAGAATGACCATTTATCCATTTTTCATCTCTTTTTCCGGGATTACTAAAGGAAATTTTAAGGGGATGACACCATCCTGAACATTTACTCCGGTGTCCGGTATCCTCATTATGAGAATAACTAGCCGTTACAGTAATAAAATCCCAAGTTGAGGTGGGTTTTCAATTAGTATCCCCGGTAGTTTCACATCCCCAGCTTTTGCAATAAAAGTTTTCAGTTTCACCACATTTATAATTCAGAGATCAAGGGCGGTGGAACCCGGGGCATACGTAGAAAGTGAGGATACCAAGCATCATTCTTTTGCCTGCATTTTTGCAACCCGGCCCAAACCAATCAGTTTCCGAAACTTTGGAGGGGCAGTGTTCATATCATGAGAATCTTCTGTATCCCAATAAGGTGCTCCTATAGCCAATTTACAAACATCAGGAAAAAGATCTGGCCACCAGGTCCAGGGGGGTGCAGTATGACTAATGGACCAGGTTACATCTCCAGTCTGAGAAATTACCTGCCAAGTTAAACGTTGGGGGAGGTGAGGGCTAAAATCACTTACAGTCAATAAAGGCAGTAAAACCAAAATTATAAGTCCTAGGTTCGTAGAAGCTTGAGTTTGAGCGGGTTGTCTGTTCTTTGGGCCCGCCATCCTGATGATGCCGTCGCTGGTGCAGCCTTCACATGTGAAGCATGGATCCAGGCAGCGATGCCGTCCACTTTTATGGCCGTTGGGGTGGTGAGGAGGACGGTGTATGGTCCTTTCCATCGAGGTTCCAACGTCTGGGTTCGATGCCGACGGACGTATACGGAGTCTCCGACTTGGAAAGGATGAGTTTCTCCCGGTGTTCCCGGTTGGTAGGCCTCGGCGAGTTGGGACCATATTTCTTTCTGGACCAATTGGAGTCCCAGTAGCCTAGCATATAAGTCAGTGTTATTTTGACAATCAGGTTTTATTTCTTTTCCTAAAGTGAGGAGGGGAGGCGGGGCACCATATAATATTTCAAAAGGAGTAAGATGGTATCGGGAAGGTGTATTTCTAACCCGGAATAGGGCCAAAGGAAGGAGCACCGTCCAATCGGTACCGCCAGTCTCCAAGGACAATTTAGTTAGGGTCTCTTTTAGAGTCCTATTCATTCTTTCTACCTGACCTGAACTTTGGGGTCTATAGGCACAATGTAATTTCCAATCAGTCCCCAAATATCTGGCCACATCCTGACTTACCTGGGCGACGAAGGCTGGACCATTATCAGACCCTATTACCTTTGGTGCTCCAAATCGAGGAAAAATTTCTTCTAAAATCTTCTTGGCTACTATAGCAGCTGTTTCTTTCTTTGTTGGGAAAGCCTCTATCCATCCTGAAAAAGTGTCTACAAAAACTAAAAGGTATTTATTACCGTACCTTCCAGGACGCACTTCGGTAAAGTCCACTTCCCAGTAAGTTCCTGGGCGGTCCCCCCTGAGTCTCTTTCCAGTTTCAAGTTTCCCTTTGTGAGCATTTACCTGTTGACATGGGACGCATTCCTGCACAATTTGTTCAGCTAATTTTGTCATTCCAGGGGTTTCGTACCCGGCTTTTTGTAACAAGGCTACCATCTTTTTAGTCCCCAAATGTGTCCATCTGTGCATCTGTTGTAACATGGATTCTGCTTGCTGAGGGGACAAAGTTCCTTTTGTTGTGGCCGGGATGATTTCTTCATCGCGGCCTGGTTTTTCAGGAACTTTATCTGACAGTCCTAAAATGACTTCTCCCGATGCTATTTCTCAGGCCACTTGGTCAGCCATATTATTTCCCCTAATTATTGGGGTATTTCCTTTTTGATGTCCAGGGCAGTGGATGATACTGCCCGTTGTTCCTTATCGCCCCAAACGAAAGGAGTGCTGTTTTTGGTTAGGGGGTACAATGGGGCCGCCAGCTCAGCAAACCCTGGAATCCATAGTCTACAGAATCCGGCCGTCCCCCAAAATTCTCTAACCTGCCTGGCGTTTTTGGGAGCCGGAATTTGGGCCACCGTATCCTTTCTGCTCTCCGTGAGTCCTCTTTGCCCCCCTTTTAATAGATACCCCAGGTAACTGACCTGTTGTTGGCATATTTGTGCTTTCTTGGCTGAGGCTCTATATCCCAGGGTTCCAAGTTCCGTTAACAGTTTTTTCAGTACCCTTGATACAATCTTCTTGGGTCTCAGCAGCTAATAAAATATCATCAACGTATTGGAGTAATGTTACCTGGGGATTTGATTCTCTATATAATGCCAAATCCTGATGGAGGGCTTCATCAAAGATGGTCGGGGAGTTCTTAAATCCCTGAGGTAGCCGTGTCCATGTCAGCTGACCAGACATTCCCGATGTTGGATCTTTCCATTCGAAGGCAAAGTAGGGTTGGCTCAGGGGAGAGAGTCTTAAACAAAAAAAGGCATCTTTAAGGTCCAAAACAGTATACCACGTATGTTGAGGTGGAAGAGTGCTCAGGAGGTTGTAAGGGTTTGGAACTGGGGGGGTGGAGGTCTGCCACCCGTTTGTTTACCTCTCGTAGATCCTGCACCGGCCGATAATCATTTGTTCCTGGTTTCTTTACCGGCAGGAGAGGGGTGTTCCATGCTGATTGACATCTTATTAAGATGCCCAAGTCTAGTAGCCTCTGTATATGGGGACGGATACCGTCTTTGGCTTCTCTACTCATGGGGTATTGACGGACCGTTATTGGGGTGGCAGTTGCCTTGAGTTCCACTAGCACCGGGGGCCGATTTTTGGCCATCCCCATACCGGCAGTTTCTGCCCAGGCTTGAGGGAACCGAGTTACCCAATCTGTAACATTAACTCGTGAGGATGAAGGCTGCTCGTATAATTTATATTCATCTTCTAATTTCATAGTCAATATTTGAAGTAACCTTCCTTTATTATCAGTTATGGTGGGACCTTCTGGCTGAAAGTGGATTTGAGCCCCTACTTTGGAGAGTAAATCTCTTCCCAGCAAAGGATAGGGGCATTCCGGAATAATCAAAAATGAATGGGTTACTCGTCCAATCCCAAGATCTACTGTCCTTCGTGTGGTCCATGAATATTGTTTATTCCCAGTGGCTCCTTGTACCCATGACCTTTTAGCTGAGATAGGACCTTTTGAGTGGAGAAGGACGGAGTGCTGGGCTCCGGTATCCACCAAAAATTGAACAGGTTCCCCCTCCACTTTAAGAGTTACCCGGGGCTCGGGGAGAGGGTTCGAGCCCTGACTTTCCTAGTCTTCTTCTTCCAATGTTAAGATCTTGTTTCTGGTTGGCCTTCCTCCATTCTTTTTCTTAGGGCATTCTCTCGCCCAATGTCCTTTTTCTTTACAGTAGGCACATTGGTCCTTGTCTAATGGCCGCCTTCTGTCTGCCGTTCGCCCTTCCTGCCCATTTCTATCCCCTATATTTCTTCCTCCAACCACAGTGGCCAGTATCTTACTTAAATTCCTCTCTTGTCTCTTATCTCGTCTTCTTTCACGGGCTGCCTGCTCTTTCTGCTTGCTTTCTTCCTTCTCTTCCTCTGTTTTTCTTTTGTTATATACTTTATCTGGCTCTTTTACTAACTCCTGAAGCGAAAATCCCTGCAAGCCATCTAGCCTCTGTAATTTCTTCTTAATATCAGGGGCCGCTTGATCTGTGAAAGCCATTGCTATAGTAGCCCTATGTTCCTCCGAAGTTGGATCATAAGGGGTAAAGCGTCTAAAGGCTTCCATTAAACGTTCCAGGAACACACTTGGAGATTCCTGGGGCCCCTGAGTGACTTCCCTTACCTTAGCCAAATTAGTGGGCCGTCTGGCCGCTCCATGGAGACCCGCCACCAGAGCCTGGCGATACGTTTTCAGGCGCTCCCTACCTTCCGGGGCATTGAAATCCCAGTTTGGCCTGACGAGTGGGAAACCAGCATCAATCTCGTTAGGCAGCTGGGTAGGTTGCCCATTGGCGCCTAATACATTTTTTCTGGCTTCTAAAAGAACCCGTTGCCTCTCCTCAGTCGTTAGGAGAGTCTGGAGCAGCTGCTGACAATCATCTCATGTGGGCTGGTGGGAGAAAACAAGAGATTTTATTAAAGCGGTAAGGGCCTGTGGATTTTCGGAAAAAGTTGGGTTATGCATTTTCCAATTATAAAGATCTGCAGAGGAAAAGGGCCAATATTGGAGAGGTCTATTCCCTTGGCCGTCGGGGGGGCCATACTCTCTAAGAGGTAGGGCAGTGGAGTCCGGGGAGATAGCCCTCCGGCTCCTAGTGCCCGCTGAGGGACCCTTTCTTCTTCCATCATGGATGGTTCCCTTGGTGCCGAGGGCAGTGGAGCTGGGGGTCCTCTAGGTGGTAGGGGATTTGGGGCCGGAGGATAAGGGGGTGGGGAATCCAAAAGAAGCAAATCGGACTGCGGGTCAGGATAAATCGCCTTCGGTGGATCCGGGGCGTCGGGTAGCTTCTCCGTGTTGGGGTTTTTCTTTAAGGCTAATATCTCCGACGCTGCTGATGTGTGCGCGGACGTACCTGTTGAGGAAACAAAGGGCCGGACCCACGGAGGTGGGGAGAGAATTAAATCTTCCCAGACCAAGACATATGGTACTTGGTCTGGGTGTCCGTGGGGATCTATATTAAATATCTTAGACTTCAGCAGCTTAATCTTGTCTAATAAAAAGGATCCTTTGCGGGGCCATCCTATCTGAAATGTTGGCCATTCAGAGGCACACAAAGTCTGCCACTTTCCTTTCTTTACTTCTACCGAAAAATTATGGGCTCTGGCCCGAACTTCGGTCCAATGGCTTAGGGTAAGGGAAAGAGGAGTCGTCATAGTCTGTCCCATTGTCGTCCGTCAGAGAAGAAGAATAGACCACAATACAGAAACAGTTAAAACTCCACGAAACACATATACGCATGGGCCACCGCGAGCTCGCTTCAAAACCGAAACTTCTTCAGATGGCAGTTATCACCAAGGGAACTGCCGAAACCGAGTGAAGGAGAGACAGAGTTTGTCTCTCCTTCCAGATGAGCCACCAGGGCGTCCCCTAGGGCTCATGGACGCCGGCTATTAGCACGTCTGCCTAGCCAGAGGTCCGATACAGATTCCATAATAAGCCGATTCTTACGGCTTTCCTCCGATAATGGCCCACAAAGAACAAGGGACAAACAGACAATCAAGCTCGAGCTTACCTGGTACCTCCAACTCCCGATGTTCTTGTGGTCCGGGGCGAGTGGAATCCCGGACGAGCCCCCAAATGTTAGACCTTCGCGGTCTCCTAGGAGTTTCGACTCGCCCAGGAAAC
>NW_020839237.1:0-6664 GCF_003676395.1 Aethalodelphis obliquidens
GGGGCAGAACTTGGGCTCTTTCACACCAGAGATGAAGGATGAAAAAAGGGCCGGCCTGGGCATGTGTAGTTGGCTCCTGCCTTGTTGACAAGTGCCAGCCGTAGGCTCAGGACACACAGCACAGGGGCCCAGCGCATCCCACTCCAGTTCTCTGGCCCCAGCCTGGAAGCCAGCAGAGTGAGAAGTGTAAGCACACCTGCCCCCCAACCTTAGCCCAGAGCCCAGGGCGGCACCTCTGGCTGTTCCAGCAGGCAAAGAGCTAGCCGGGAGCAGAGAAAGGGGATGGGGCCAGATGGCAGGAAACCATACATCTCGTAAACAACAGGGGTCTGTAGGCAGACAAAGAAAAGCAGGAACTTCTCGACGTACAGAAAACCATACATTTTGGGGTGAAAAGTGTCCTGGAGACAAAGGAAGGTGGGAAAACTGGAATCTCAGACCTCTAAATGTAACGTTTTGCTCATTATGCTCTCATTACAATAAAATTAACCTTGGAGATGAGAAGTTCCCATCATGCACCGGGGCCGGGAAGCTTCCCACCAAAGCTAAATAAGGAGGAAACTCCCTTCTCCCCTCAGAAAGATGGAGCTGGGGTGAAAATCAGGAAGTGCGACCCCAAGCTCCAACCTCCCCAATCAATACTCCGCCCCTTCATTTTCACGTCCCGTGTAAGCAGCCTGTCCAAGAGGCTTAGCGCCGCTGCTCACCCCCGTCGGCCCTCTGTGCCCCAGAAGTCCTCGCTGTGCCTTCTCCTTCTCCCTGTTGTCTCTGAATTCTTCCTGCGACCTGCAGCTGGGCCGGCGGGTCTGGGAGGAGCCCCTCGGTGCGGGCAGAGACCAGGGCCCCCGGCCGTGGCCTCTCTACTCCGCTCCCTGGGCTTCCGGGCGGGGCAAGCGCTTCAGGTATTAGGAGCTCCGCTGCAGGGGCCCAGCCGGGAGCTGGAGGAGCGGCGGGAAAGGAGGGCCCGGCTCCCTGTCCGGAGCTTCCCGGAGGCCTCTGCCCACAGGCAGGGTGGCAGTGGTGGGGAGCGGGCGGGCGGCACGGCGCTCCTCGTCGAAGGCCTTCCGGCCCCAGGCTCGTCCCTCCCGGGACCAAACCCGTACCAGCTTCCTGCACTCGGACCGCTGCTGAGCTGGGCTCCTCTTCCACCCTCTGGCCACTCGCTCCCCCCTGGGCCTCCGCCTCCGCTCCTGAGGGAACTCGGAGCCCTGAGATGGGACAGAGGAGAGAGGGGCTCAGTGTCCGCTGTCCCAGCAGCTCCTACTTTCCCCAGAGGGGCCTCTTCAGTGGCAGGGGTCCGTCCAGGAGCTGATGGGGCCAGGCATCAGAAGTGAGGTGCTGGCCTCCCACATCCTGCAGGATGAATCCAAGCCCCCCTAAAACAGAGTTACCTTACTGAGTTTACAGATGATCTCTCTATCCAAAACGTTCTTCCTTTTCTTTGTGACCTCTGACCTCAATCCTGTGCTAACTGAACACTCATCAAGCAGAGTCAGGTGACTACACTTCTGTTGTGAACATCATCAGTGTACCAGTTGCTGTTGTAGATGTCATCGTTCACTCCAAATTCAGGTTGTTTCTCCAGGGCAAGATGAGCTCAAAGACCCCTGAGCCGGGGAACACCTGGCCTGAGAATCTTAAATCAGAGACAGCCTGACTTCTGAAGTTATGATGAACAAATGTCACATATAGTATGGGATTCACAGTTACACAATTCTGTTCATAAAAAAGGTAACTAACCAGGATTTACTGCATAACACAGGAAACTATATTCAATATATTGTAATAACATATAATGGAAAATAATATATATATATATATATATATATATATATATATATATATAAAAAACTGAATCAATTTGGTATACACCAGAAAGTAACACAATATTGTATCAATAAGTCAACTATACTTCAATTTGTTAAAAAAGGAAAAAAAAGAGTCACAGACATGTCAAATGATGATGATTAATGGCAACCTCTTTTTTCTTCCCTTTAAAAAAACTGCTAACTCAAAGGCCAAATTGGAGTGTATCTGTGGCTTGTCTCCCACTCCCTTGCTTGGAGATCTCTAAATAAACCCTTACTTTGATTAAAACACCTGCTGTCACAGTTGGGCTTTCTGCACCTCAGTCACATGATCCCTTACTCCATAAGAAGAGGACCTCAGGTTGGCAGTTCCAGGGCATGGAGTGTCATCGACGGAGATGATCTCTGAAGGGTGCAGGTCTGGGGACCTCCCAACTCATAGTCATGTCCCCAGGGTCTCCATGATGTTTGAGCTGCTGTCCCCACACCCAGCAGGGGCGGCGCAATGGGCTTCGGAGCGTCTGGGAGGAGCAGAGAGCTGTCGAGACCCTCCTTGCTGTGCCCAGAGCATGTCCCTGTCCCCTGCCCTTGTAGCAGCCTCCGTGCACTAAATGAAAGCAGGCTTTAGTATCTGTAACTCATATTTTCGCTGTTCATTATATTCTGAAATGTTATAAAGAAACTCTTTAATTCTGTTGTCAATATAAATATTCACTAAATCAATGTATACTAGGAATAGAAAATAATTTTATTTGAACCAAACTGAGGTCTATAGCTGAGGAGAGATACATTCTAGAAGGACCTGAAATGTGTTCAGTTAGACAACAAGATTGGGGAGGATTATAAAGGCAAAAACCTCAAAATGATATAAGTTGATTGTCAAGAATTATATATATATATATATATATATATATATATATATATATATATATGTATATGTATATATTTTGATGTGATGGTAAATGGATTTGTTTCTTTCACTTCCCTTTCTGACCTTTCATTGTTAGTGTATAGAAATGCAACAAATTTCTGTGTTTCAATTTTGTATCCTGCAACTTTACAGAATTCATTGATGAGCTCTAGTAGTTTTCTTGTAGCGTCTTTAGGATTTTCTAGAAATAAACCTACCTAAGGAGCCAAAAGCCCTGTACTCCAAAAACTATAAGACAGTGATGAAAGAAATCGAAGGTGACACAAACAGATGGAAAGATATACCATGGTCTTGATTGGAAGAATCAACGTTGTTAAAATGACTATACTACCCAAGGCAATCTACAGCTTCAATACAATCCCTATCAAGTTATCAGTGGCATTTTTCACAGAACTAGAGAAAAAAATCTTAAAATTTGTATAGAAATAGAAAAGACCCTGAATAGTGAAAGCAATCTTGAGAAAGAAAAACAGAGCTCGAAGAATCAGGCTCCTTGACTTCACTCTATGCTACAGTCATCAAAACAGTATGGTACTGGCACAAAAACAGAAATACAGAACAGTGGAACAGGCTAGAAAGCCCAGAAATAAACCCACCCACCTATGGTCAATTAATCTATGACAAAGGAGGCAAGACTATACAATGAAGGAAAGACAGTCTCTTCAATAAATTGGTACTGAGAGAACTGAATAGCTACATGTAAAAAAATATGAAATTAGAACGTTCTCTAACACCATACACAAAAATAAACTAAAAATGGATTAAAGACCTAAATGTAAGATTCGATACTATAAAACTCTTAGAGGAAAATATAGACAGAACACTGACATAAATCAAAGCAATATCTTTTACTATCCATCTCCTAGTGTAATAGAAATAAAAAGAAAAATAAACAAAAGGGAGCTAATTAAACAGAAAAGCTTGTGCACAGCAAAGGAAACCATAAACAAAATGAAAAGACAACCCAAAGAATGGGAGAAAATATTTGCAAATGATGTAACTGACTAGGGATTAGCCTCCAAAATTTATAAACAGCTCATACAGCTCAATATCAAAAAAACAAACCACTTAATGAAAAGATGGGCAGAAAACCGAAATAGACATTTCTCCAAAGAAGACATACAGGTGGCAAAGAGACACCTGAAAAGATGTACAACATGGCTAATTATTAGCGAAATGTAAATCAAAACTGCAATGAGACATCACCTCACACCAGTCAGAATGGCCAGCATCAAAATATGTTCAAACAATAAATACTGGAGACTGTGTGAAGAAAAGGGAATCCTCCTACACTCTTGGTGGGAATGTAAATTGGCACAGCCAAAAATGATACAAATAAATGTATTTACAAAACAGAAACAGACTCACAAACTTAGAAAATGAACTTATGGTTACCAGAGGGGAAGGGTTGGGGGGTACAGATTGGGAAGTTGGGATAGATACATACACACTGCTATATTTAAAAAGATCACCAACAAAGACCTACTGTATAGCACAGGGAACTCTGCTCAATATTCTGTAATAAGCTAAATGGGGAAAGAAATGTGAAAAAAATAGATACATGTAAATGCATAACAGAATCACTTTGCTGTCCATCTGAAAGTAATACAATATTTTTAATCAACTATAAGCCAATATAAATAAAATTTACGAAAACAATTATAATTGGAGCTGGCAAGAGGTAAGGGTGCCTATTAAGAAAGGATTGGTTGGTGTTTGAAATTGTTACATAGTTACAAGGGGAGACCTGGAGACCTTAAAGTTACAGGTGGCAGCTGCCAGCAGATACTGTTTTGAGAATGGCTGTTGATGTCCTTGAGTCTGATACTGTAACAGGGAAGAACAACCTGACTTCATATTAGATCTGTTGTTTTTTTTTTTACTTTAAACTATATAACCTATTGTTTTTGCTTCAAGTTAAAAATGTTGCCTATAGCCTCAAATATACATGATAGCCCATTCTCAATGCTCTGACCTTTAAGTGTATAACACTTTCCCATTCATATAAAGATAAAAAGTTGCAGAACAGAGAATAACATTTATTTTGTTGGAGGTTTACAGGAACATCGTGACCTAACCTTCGTGGACAAAGGATTCCTGCGCCAACAACCAACCTCACCCCTCCTTAAGCTTGCCCTTACACATGCTTGACTGAAACCCTTCAGGGAGTTTGGGATGTTTTGAGCATGAGCCTCCCATTCTCCTTTGCATGGCTCTGCAATAAACCTTGGTCTCACTCTGCATCAGGCACATGAACTTGTGTTCGCTAACAATACAGGTCAGAAAACTCAAGTTTTCACTAATAAAGAATGTGTTTGAAACGTTGTCTACAGTGGCCACCCGGTCCATTTCGAAAGCCTAAACCATAGTTGCTCCATTTGATTTTTAAATGCATTTTTATCTTTAATGCTTAATAGCAGATGTGCAGTGCATGTTGAATAGGCTACAAACAGGCTTTTTAGGATATAATAAAGTTCAAGTCATGTATAAGCCAGAATGACTTCCCCATACCTTAATATATGAAAATTCCTTCCATCAGTGTAAAACAATTTTTTTTCAAGTTGTGCAGAAAGGGTAGTTTGGTCAACAAAATAATGGCTCCTCAGAAAGCCTATGGCCTAATTCCCCAACATACAAATATATTACCTCACACAGCTAAAGGAACTTGTGTGGGTGTGATTAAATTAAGAATCTTGACTTGGAGAGGCTCTCCTGGATAAGTTTTATGGGTGCAAAGCAATCACAAATGTCTTCAGCTATGAAAGAGGAAGGACAGAGAGTCACAGCCAGAGAAGGAGGTGTGAGGACTGGGGCAGAGGTGGGAGTGATGTGATTGCCGGCGGGGCCAGAAAGCGAGGAAATCATGTGGCCTCTACAGACTGGTGAAGGCAGGGAACAGAACCTGCAACAGATCCTCCAGAAGGAACAGACCTGATGACACTTTAAGCTAGCACAGTCAGATCCATTTTGGATTTCTGACCTCCAGAACTGTAAGAGAAGGAACTTTTGGTAATTTGTTACATCAACAACAGAAAACTAATACAGGTATTTACGTGTATCGTTTTTATTTTTATAATTTTATTTATTTATTTATTTAATTTATTTTTGGTTGTGCCGGGTCTTCGTTGCTGCATGCGGGCTTCTCATTGGGTTGGTTCTCTTGTTATGGAGCACAGGTTATAGGCGCATGGGCTTCAGTAGTTGTGTCACGCGGGCTTTGTTGCTCTGTGGCATGTGGGATCTTCTCGGACAAGGGCGCGAGCCCATGTCCCCTTCATTGGCAGGTGGATTCTTAACCACTGCACTACCAGGGAAGCCCTAAGTGGATCTTTTTAAAAACAATGTATAACTCTGTTAGCGGAATGTCCTTGTATCTGGGTGTTAGAATGAGGAAGTGTCCCGCTGATAATGTTGCTCAGGAAATCAATGTAGGAGCCACCCTCCTAAGAGGGAGGGGGAGATGTGGGCAGATGCTGCGGATCCTCCTGATGGCAGGGGGCCTGTGAGAAGAGGAAGTTCAAGGGGACAAGCAGGGAGGGACTGTGGGCCTTGCTTAGAGCCTCTGTGGGCATCTCTGCTGAAAAAGGAGGCCTTCCTGAGGTCTGTGCATTCACACCTTAACCAGCAGCTGAGAACAGCCCCCAGAAGCTGAGGGGTGAATAGAAGTGAACCAGGACTTCCCTGGTGGCCCAGTGGTTGGGAGTCCACCCGCCAGTGCAGGGGATATGGGTTCGATCCCTGGTCCGGGAGGATCTCACATGCTGAAGAGCAGCTGAGCCCGTGAGCCACAGCTGTGGAGACCGGTGCGCCTAGAGCCAGAGCTCCGCAACGGGAGAAGCTGCCGCAGTGAGAGGCACACGTGCTGCAGCGAGGACCCAATGCAGACCGAGAGAGAGAGAGAGAGAGAGAGAGAGAGAGAGAGAGA
>NW_020839238.1:0-6663 GCF_003676395.1 Aethalodelphis obliquidens
AACATCAGTGGGGAGAGATTGGATGACACATTAAATTGAGAATTGGCTAATTATGTCAAGTTGGGTTGATATAAAACATCTCTTAGTGGGAGAACTGAAATTCCAATCCCATCTCAGTGGAAAAAATCAAGATGCCTATTTGGAGAGTGTTCTTAGCCATCAAAATCTAGTTAGGCTAATTCAATGACTAATGATAACACCATACTTCTATGTGAGTGACAACAAATATAGACATTGTAATATTCATATTCTTCTCAGTATATTATTTTGTTAAGCACTGCATGTTGTTCTAGTTTTTTTTTTCATATTATAAGTGTTAGTTTTTGTTAACTTGATCTTTCTACACCTATCTATCCTTGAGGTGCTTGGATTTATCCTGTAGATACTGTGTTGGAATCATGTTAGCCACCTCAGGGTCAGATATTATGAAACCTTTTTGTAATCCACAATGGAGACTTTGTAACAAGCTACAGCAGTGGGGAGAAGCAATTTGTTTAAGTATAAGGTATAAATGGGGCAGCAAAATAATAACATTAAAATTCAAACAAGACCCTTTCAAATAAGCATATTTGTTGAAAATATTTAATCTAAGAGGCAAGTAGACAGATGAGTAAGGACAAGGAGCAGAAAACTATGGTGTCTTGGAAAACCATATCCATGTGAAAACTGAATACTGTCAGCACCAAGTTCTTTCATGTAGTCTTGAATTCAACTGTAATTGAAGCACAGATCATAAATGAGAAAGGTTTTTCAATCTGACACCCTTAGAGGAAAAAAGTGACAAATGTAATTTTCAGATTGCAAAGCATTAGTTTATCATTGCACTTTGTTGTGAAGATATAGAGCAAAGTTGGAGAATATTTATATACCACATCCTAATGACACATGGAATAAGAAAGTTGAGCTCATCATTCTGAAACTTAATATCTCTTTTGTTTACTAAAAAAGCAAAAAGCAAAACTGTGATAATCGATATTTTTCACTTATATCTAGGGATAGTTATATTAAGCATGGTGTTTGTAACAAGAAGCTGCTGTTGCTCAAATGGATATTGCAACATATTTTTCTTGTCTACTCAAATTTATAATCTATGTTAGACAGAACATTTAGCTTACCAACTTACTCTAATTATCCATATGTATACCCCAGTTACCATGTTTTAATTAATGTGAACATTATATAAATTATATAAATCATCTTGAATTATGAAAAACTTTTAAAACTATCTTTTTAGCATATTGTTAAGATAAAATTAAAATTTTATTTACAGTCAATTCACTTAAAAACATTTTATCTGAAGCTTTTGGGTGGAAAGAAAAAGCGTTTACCATTACCTGTACCCTCAGAAGGATTGACTGAGTCTCTTAGTATCAAATAACATATACATAAAGTATGAGATAACTTGTTTCTTAATCATATGCATTAGGAAGTATATACTGCCTTGCTAAATAAGGGTTTGAAAACTCTTATTCTAATGCTTTCTAGTTTCATAATCTTGAGAAAACATACCTAATCTGTATTAAACTCAATTTATTAATCTGTGACATTGACAAACATTGAGTGACTCCTCATAGATTAATTGAAGAGATTAAATAACATAAGCCACATAAAGTATACTACTATACATAGAAAATGATCAAAGTGTATTGACTATTATTGATATTAATTTAATGTAAGTAAGTGTATTTGGTAATTCCACCCAAACAATCTCTCTATAGTGCTCCTGGCTTCTGGGATATTATGGAGCTATTTTCACTAAAGATGGGAGATGATTCCACTTCAAATACAGCATATTTCTTTCAAACATATCTTCGATCCTGTTTCTATTTAGCATCCTTTGAAGTACAAATAAATTTCCAAAGGGAGCCAACCCTCTTTTGCTGAATGTTGTAAACAGATTTTTTTTCTTATTTATTTATTTTTTGTAAACAGATTTTAATCTCAGTACCTGACAGGACAACACAGCTCGTCTCTTCAGCACACCATGTATTTGTCACTCTACTCAGTGTATCAAGTTTTCTGTGCACTGTAGATCAGTAGCTGTATCTCCATCTCCAGGCATATTTATTTCTGCACTTTTTGTATCACCAAATAATCCTAAGTATGCATTGATTGTTTCCTGAATTTTATATTTCAAAGGCACTAGTTATTGATTGGACAGCTCCGGAAACCTAGATTTGTGCCCTTGTCTCCAGTCCCCATTCAGGGACAGCTAGAGCAGTGGCCCATATGCATTCTTCTCAAAAGCCTAATTGCTTCAGGTGACTATCCCTACTATTTGAAACTATTCTGAAACCTCTGAGACTGAATTCAGAGAGTTGAATTCCGTTCTTTTTTGACATGTTCTAACTACATTCATGGAAGGAAACTTGTACACATTTTCAATTTTAAAAATTACCTAAAATAGTAAGACTTTAACTCCCCCTGGATGCCATGCCTCACAATCATGGTTGTTTCTTTGGGACATCAGTCTGGGCAGGAATCTCCTCCTCCTTCTTTGTCAGGAGGTGAAGTCATATCTTTGTGCTTGCATTTGTTCAGTTTCTCCACACTAAGTTTGGAAAGGCTGTTTTGATTATTTTACAATCCTGACATTCAATTGTGATCATGACTAACTTATTGCAACCAAAACTATTAAGAATCCAGGAATAAATCATCATCTTTCTGTTCTCAGAAGGACAAAGCATGCCACACTTGAAAGGAAAATTGTTTTTAGTAGACCTATTCAATTTTTCTGAAAGGATGCAATTCAAATGTAGACTACAAACACACATTGTACATATTTTACTGCATTGTGTAAGGAAACAAAAACACAGGTAAATAAAAGTAAAATTTCCTTCAGAGTTTTGCAATTCACTAAAATAGCACTATAAAATTTCTTTGTAAAAGAAGATAATAGGTCTGTTGTTGGTTTCAAAACAGTTCTAGTAGGGTAAAAGTATCTTGAACTGTCAACAAATGTGGCATCCATCTTATCTATTAATGGTCTTGGGAAGACCGTTTTCAGAATGCAAAAGTTTAAAACTGAAATTCACTTCATGGGGTTAGAGCTTTTAATGGACTGTCACTGATAAGGAAATGATGGAGAGCACAATGTTTCTGCAATCTCATTAGCTGGATGTGTTGTGTGAAGTTGAATTTCCCAATCTCCAGAATACGAACATATACTACCAGTGAGGAGAGAAGAAAAGCAATTCAAAGTTCTATATTTAACTTTTATTCTTTTGAATACAGCATTAAAATAACAATTTCCATGGCATTGTATTTTCCTTAGTTCTTTAGTGGGCAATAAAAATAAATCTCATATTATTTTAGCATAATATCATCCTTCCAAAGGAAATCTATTTTGAAATGACATCTCATGTGGTCAGAGAACTTCCCTTAGTTCATATAAAGTTGGCAACTACACTGTTTTCTTCATTAGAAAGAGACAAGATAATATATTCAATCATCAGTGTCACAGGGGCATGCTTCACAAGTATTTGCTTAAAACTTTTAACGCTGTGCAAATGTGACATTTAAGAAATATTTATTTAGAGTAAGCCAAATAAATTTGTTGACTCATTCATGATGCCCATGGAATATGATTTTCTATCGATCATTTATATTAAAATGTCAATGTGTAAAACTAGATCTCAAAATGCAGGAATATCTGTATATGAATGCAAACTATGTCAATCATGTAGAATTGGTTGACAGGTACACAGATGTTTGGCATACTGCAGCTTAATTGACAAAATTTCCCTATAAAAATAATGGTTTTCTCTTGTTAATGTAGCCTTTTCTTTCCAATTTAATGGAGAAAGTCTATGAATTAAGGCATTCAAATTTTTTTAATATTTATAATTTCAACTTAAATATATTTAGATAGAAATATATAATGAAAGCAAAACAAAGAAACACAATTTTAGTCCCAGTTCTGCCACTTTCTTATTTATTTATCCCAGGCAAATCACTCAGTCTCTCTGAGTTCCCATGTATTGATACTTTTGTGTCTAGTAACTAGATAATTGTCAAAGACACTTATAATTTTATGATAACTTTATAAAGACCAGAAACGGGGTAGAGTGATCTCAAAAATACATTAAATATGTGCAGCAGTGAATAAGAATTCTGTTTTCCTCTATGAAGATGGTTGCTACAAATGTGCAATGTTTCAGGTGGGAGAAAAATGTGTCTTCTGACATCTGCAGCAGTATTTCCATGTAAACCAGGAAAAAAGAATGACTTCAAAGGACATAATGATAACTAAGATGTATGGAACACTTTCTATCACTGATAGCTTTAAAGATTTCCTTACAAAATCCTCATAGTAAGCCTCTGAAGTTGATCCCAAAATGACCATTATTTTCTAGATGAGGAACCTGGGACTCAAGAAATTTGGGTAAGACACACAAGGTGAAGTAGCTAGCAACATCAGAACTGGATTCAGAATATGAGAGTCTGGCTATAGAGGTGATATAATTTAACCATGCTTACAGCAACAATTTTGAAAAAACGTGAGAATTCGTTCAGAGATTTGGAAGAGATATGGAAAGAGACCATCTATTTTAGGCAAAAAATGTATTGAAAGCAATATCCCTTTGTTTCAAAAAATACCTGTATTGCTGTAATTTAAAAATAACCTTTTAAATACTCTTCCCCTTTATCAACTGAGAACAATTATTTGATTATTGGGAAATATAGAAACAATCATATTAGCCAAATGATTAGAGTTGCTTGGTCTTCAACCAATGGCTTTTGGAAGGAAATACATTTTTCTCTTGATGCTCCTCAAGGAAAAATTGACATAAGAAATAATTGTCACTTAAATATTTTCTAAATGCTTTTAAGGACTTTGATTAAAATTGGGGAGGGGCAAGACCAAGGTCAAGTACATAATGCTTTTTCATTTAACAAGGAGGAACTTCCTGACTTATTTGATTCAGCTCACAAGGACTTTTTTGTTAACATCAACACTCAAAAATTTAGAGAGCTCACATTAAAATATGAATTTCTTTCTTTTCCACAAACACTGGAATATCTGCCAAACCTGGTTCTGAATTCCAATGTGGCAATGATCCATGGTTGCTGGGTAGCAGCTGCCACCTTTAGGCGGGCCATGCACTTTGCAATGCTTCCAACCACCCGGGGCCTGCTTCACTCAATTACATGTCCAATCTGGCATTAAAAAAAAGAATATTCAGTGCTTTACAGTCTCCTCCTTAATGCCACCATTTAATACTTTTTTTTTCCTTCCCAATACTCATTAGGGTCTTGTGAAATGCCCTGAGTCCAAAGCAGTGAATAATTTTTGTTACCAGTGGAAAGAAGGATGGATTAATTTGATTAATTTCCTCTGAATGCTTTGAAGTAAGGCATCAAAGAATCACTGTTTACCTCTTGAAATGCTCAGATTTGATTCTATAGTAAAGAAAATGTGATTCAACTTTCATCCAAAGGACAATTGGAGAGCTTTGGAACTTTGTGCTTAAACAAAGACATATCATAGTCCATTTTATTCTTTTCTTAAAAGGTATGCATTTAGCATTAATATTATTTACCCCCTGGCATGTATCAGTAAAAATAGTTTCCCTTTAATATGATTTTTAAGTGTAGATTTATAATTAAAATACATTTGCACTGTAAAAGAAGCTTTCGTCCAAGGAAAATAAAATTTGAAACTATTTTAACATACTCAAATTTGTGCTTTCAGAAAACTTCCCGAATTATTGCATTACAATTAGTTGCTATGAAATCATCTAGTCCTTGCTGTTCTGAAAAGAACCTTGCATAGTAGCCCTATAATTATATGTGCATTATCTGAGTGAATTGAGAACAATAAAAATAATAAATTATATTAGGTTTATGAATTATAATTTGTATCATTTAGGGCATAATTTTGATTTTTCAGAATATAATTAGTACTTTGATTCTTTATATAGCTAAAAACTGAAAATGAGATAGAGTTGTGCCACCTTTACAATCCTTAGTATCTCTCTGTCTTTGTCTCTGTCTCTCTTGCTCTCACAAGCACAGAAAACACACACACACACACACACACACACAACTGCAATATCTTTTCTACTCAAAGTCTGAAAAATTATACTTACATGATGTTTTGAAACAACAAAAAAGAAAACAATGCTAAAGCATACTCTCAGAGATAGTCTGTGGTATACTCACACATACTGATGGTTAAAATGGAAAATATTTTTAAATGATACACAAGACAGCAATTTTCTATGAGGTTTGATAATGCATGACTTTTGCCTCTCAGTTCAACTTTATAGACACTATATTGAAGAATCTTAAAAACAGTTCAGATCACCTTTATGCATAGAACTGTTCATCATAGTTCTACAAAATGAAAACATGGAAACAGAATTTCAAAACTAGGAATTAGTAATTTTTTATTTCGCAAAGTATATTATTCTAATGCTATTAAAGTAATATATAAGGAGTGTGTAAAAAAACAAAGTCCATCAAAAGTATTTCCTTTAATGTTAAATGACCAAAAAGTGCCAGACATTTCAAAATCCAGTTGTGTTTGCGTGTTGGTATGTATGAAAACTGACAAGTAGAATATAATATTTATATTAAAAATCAAGTAGGTGAACATAGCCAAGACTACCTTATTAAATAGAAAAAAATGGAATGACTTACATTATTGAATATAAACAC
>NW_020839239.1:0-6660 GCF_003676395.1 Aethalodelphis obliquidens
CCCATACTGTTCATTGGAGGCATCCCATTAACTCTAAAGTGGAAATAAGAGGGAAATATGGGAAATTTCTTTCAAAGGTTAAATCTGAGATGACATGACTCCTGCAATATTAACTTTTATACTTTCAAGGAACTGAAGATGTAAAAGAAAATCCCTCTTTGGACCCCTTTTCCCCATTCAGTCACAGGCCTTCTCTCTGTGTCTGTCTCTGTCTCTGTTTCTCTCTCTCTCTCTCTCTCTCTCTCTCTGTCTGTCTGCCTCTGTTTCTCTCTCCCTTTCTCCTCCGTCCTTCAAAATCAAAGTTCCAGAAAGCATTTTCTGCATTCCCGGTTAACATTCTTCACTTCCCACTAACCTCTTATCTCACTGCACTATTGAATCTTGCAATGAACGTGCTCTCACCAAGGTCACTAGGTCCAGCTATTTGTATAAATATGTTAATACATGAAAATTGCCTTAATGACCTCCTAAATTATACATGCTATGCAGACTGCTTCTGTTACTTAACAACAAATCTTTGACAGTTTCCCAGGCTCTGGAGCGTGAGGTACAAACCCAAGCTGTCCTGTTCTCTAACTGTGTAGTCCTAGGCCAAGTTCTCCCCGTCCCTCAGTTTTTCATCTAGAAAATGGGGTTGAGCAACTGTATCTACCT
Source organism: Aethalodelphis obliquidens (assembly GCF_003676395.1). Lineage (NCBI taxonomy): Eukaryota > Metazoa > Chordata > Mammalia > Artiodactyla > Delphinidae > Aethalodelphis > Aethalodelphis obliquidens. The sequence goes on from NW_020839239.1 coordinate 655, forward strand.
CTTAGGGGTGCCTGGAGCATTAAATGAATCAATACAGTAAAAATCATTAGGAGTTTAAAAATTTAGCCATATTTATTTTTTGCATATATCTTTATTATCATTACTATCCCCACAGGCACACACAAAAACATAGGATAGAGTGGGGTTTATTTACAATCAATGACATTTGGGGTATACGGTTAGTGTGTGTGTTTGTTTCCTAGGGCTGCTGTTACTAATTAACAGGAACTTCGTGGCTTAGAACAAGAGAAATGCATTATCCCATAGTTTTAGAGACCGGAAATCTGAAATCAAGCTGTCGGCAGGCAGCGGCCATGGCTCACGGGCCCAGCAGCTCCGCTGCATGTGGGATCTTCCCGGACCGGGGCACGAACCCGTGTCCCCTGCATCGGCAGGCGGACTCTCAACCACTGCGCCTCCAAGGAAGCCCCAGAGGAGAATTCTTCCTTTCCTCTTCCAGCTTCTGGTGGCTCCTGGCTTCCCTTGGTTTGTGCCAGCATAACTCCAGTCTCTGCCTCTGTCTTCACATGGCCTTCTTCCCTCTGTGTGTGAAATCTCCCTCCTTTCTTTTATAAGGACATTAGTCATTGGGTTTAGGGACCATCCTAAATCCAATCATCTCTTGAGATCTTTAACTTAATTATATCTGCAAAGACCCTATTTCCAACTAAGGTATGGGGGTGTTATGATTTCGAAATATTGGGGGCACCCAATTCAACCCACTACAGTGAGATAAGTTATAAAATTAAGTGTAAGATGAGATCTTATGATTTGTATGTAAATATATAAATGTATGCATACATGTATAAATATATAATACCTGCATAAGTATAATTCTGGAGGAATATAATGCAGATGAAAACATTAGAAGGACTTTTTTTAAATAAAATATTTATTAATTTATTTAAAATAACAATGATAAAACCATTATATTCAACCTATAAAATTAACAGAAATAACATTTTTATGAAAATAATTATACTTCTAAAATGAAAATAGTAAGAAGAGTAGCATTGTTTTATACTTTGGGCAAATCTCTTTAATGTCTGGCATAATAGGAGATAGTGGAATTCTCATACCTGCTTCTACAGTCAGACTATTGTTATATGTTGCTTTGGTTGAGTCATATAAGAAAATCTAGCCTCACACAAATATGTAGCTGGAAAAGGGGAAAGTATTTTAACAGCCTTGTTAAATAGTTGTGGATTTTCTTCTTTGCTGCTACATGAAAACTCAGCAAGAACTTCCTTCCAAAGAATTCACTATGGAAAGAGGGGGAAAAGAGTAACTTTACAGTGGAGACAAACACTACCTCAGACAAGCGTGATCAAGGTTAACATCAACAGTGTTAAGTCACATTGATCATATGTGCCCTTGATATGATCTGATGAAAAGAGCACTTGACCTCTGTGGTCTTCCTCCCAAAGCCCACAATTCCAGTCAAATCATGAGAAAAACATCAGACAAATCCCATTCGAGGGACAGTCTACAAAATAACTGACGAGTATTCCCCAAAACAGTCAGGGTCATCAAAAAGAAGGAAAGTCTGAGAAATTGTCACAACTAAGAGGACTCTAAGGAGGCATGATGACTAAAGGTAATGTGGTATCCTGGATGGGATCTCTCTCACATAGCTCTTCAAATGTGCAGTCGGCAACAGTTCCACAGGCTTTATTCAGCCGCAGCTCTCTGCCTTGCACTTTTAGAATCCTTGGTCTAGTTAAATCACTTTGTTTCTGAGCCAGCTCATCAAACAACTTATCCATGACAGCCTCCACATTAGCTTCACTTGTGAGATAGTAGAGTTCTCCTGCAGCAGGAAGTTCCCTTTTCCGATAATCTATCCCAGAATCTAGCTGGACCATATTACAGTATTCCAGAAAGAAATACAGCATTGCCCACATACATGCATTCCTCTCTCTCATTGCCTCAGAGACCTTCAGGACAGCTATGAATGATACAAAGTTAGCTCTTTGGGGTCCATTTTAATAGAGAACATCTGGTGGCCTGTTGGATGTTGCCACAACAACGACCCCTTTTTTTTTTTTTTTCGGTACACGAGCCTCTCACCGTTGTGGCCTCGCCCGTTGCAGAGCACAGGCTCCGGATGCGCAGGCTCAGCGGCCATGGCTCACAGGCCCAGCCGCTCCACGGCATGTGGGATCTTCCTGGACTGGGGCACGAACCCGTGTCCCCTGCATCGGCAGGCGGACTCTCAACCACTGCGCCACCAGGGAAGCCCGACGACCCCCATTTTTGAACAGATTTTCAAAAAGCTGTTTCAGAATCATGGCATCAGCAATGTCAGTGACCTGAAATTCATCAAAGCATAAGAGACATGCTTCTTCACTGATTTCTTCAGCTATAGGAGCTATTGGATCGTATGATTTAGCCATGAGTCCTGGTTTCCTTTATGGCAAACTCTGTTTAAGGCGGTGTATTCTTTTGTGAGCATCTAGCATGAAACCATGAAAATGAACCCGTTTTTTCCTCTTCATTTCCACATAAGCATAAAACACGTCCATCATCATTGTTTTCCCTGTACCTTAGAAAGAAAAGGCCTTCTGCCTCTATACTGTATCCTTTAAGGTCCTCATGTAATTCCCGCAAACACTGTATGACTCTTCTGTGATGTTCATCGTCCTTTAGCTCACGAGCTTTGATCAGAAAGTCACAGAGGTCCAGTGGTCCATGACAAACAGCTAAAGCTTTTGAATAAACCTCTGTAGCAGCAGTTGGAGACATACTCTCGGGGGTCTGAACTGTATAGGCTTTACAAAAGGGGTTTCCAGGGGCGGTGACCGAAGGGGCGAGAGCAGCAGCCCAAGCCCTGCACCCAACACATCTTCCTCTCAGCCGGCTCGGCGCTAAGCGCCTAGAAGGGCTTTTCTTCAGATGGTGGGCTTTGAGGTATTATTATCTTATTTCCCTTTGTATGTTATCTATTTTTAACTGTAATAAATTCCCATTGCCCTTGAAATTATACAAAATATTAAAAAGGCTGGAGAAACATAAACATTTTCTGCTCCAAGCACAGGGAAGTTATCCACTTTAGTAGGGGAACATCCCTGAGGCACAGGAAGGGAGACAGAATGTTGGAGGAGCCCCTTCCACAATATAACAGGACACAGGTCTCCAAATTCCAAACCACACTGATTAAGATCTGTTGTTTAAACTTTTGCCCAGCTAACTGAGAAAAAACCATGGGACGTTAGTTTTATTTCGCTGTGCCCTGATGAACAGTAATGTTGAGGGTCTTATCAGATGAGAAGCACTAGTGTGCACTAGTTAGGTGTGGGGCTCAGCTGCCACGCAGAACTGGTTCATATCTTAATCTTGTGACTGGCTAGCACTGCCATCACTGTGCCTCAGTTCCCTGATGGTTACAGTTCAGAAACAGTAGCTTCTCCTCACAGGACGTGGTGGGAATTAAATGACCAAGTATAGGTTTAGCACTTACAACACTGTAGGGCCAGAGGAAGTCAGTAATAATATTAACCATTCTTATTATTATCATACCTAAATTGACCATTAGTGCTTAAGGCCATTTTATTATTATGTGGACGTATACTGATTGGCTTGAATTGACCTCCATAATATGATGTTTGTAGAAAAAAAGCAGTTTACAAAACCGTATGTAGGGTATCATCTCATTGCTCATCTTAAAAATGCAGGTTATATTTGCATAACAAAATTTCTGAAAACAAATATACACTCACCTCTTAAGAGTACTTATCCATGAATAGTAGACACCAAGGTTTTCTAATGATTTTTGCTCTTTTTATCTCTTCTTGAGATCCCCAAAGTAACATGGGGTTATAGATAGTTTAAGAGAAAGGGACATTTGACTAAATGGGATCACAGATCATTATGGAACAATACTTAATTATCTATTTAACCAAAGTGACAATAAAATAATTTAAAAGCAAATACAGCAGGTTACATAGTTGTGAGCAAAACGTAGCTATTTTAATACTGAGAAGACTGTTTTCTTATGTAATTAAAGACATGATAAACACAACATGAAGCACAGGAAATTATTTTGGAAAGAGAAAAACTATCACCTTTCTAGGCAGATTATTTAAAAGGTACAGAAAAACCTTTCCCAATCTCTTATCAAGAGCAGACCTACAGTCAAAGAAACCCTGTCTTCATAGCAGATGAAAGAAAATTAAGTTTTATTTTAACAAAAATATACTATTGATATTAAAGCTTATTATTTAAACATTTATGGAAGATTGGCTCAAGATGGGGGAGTAGGAGGATGTGTGTTCACCCCTTCTTGCCAGAGTACTGGAATCACAACTATCTTCTGAATAACCATTGAGAGGAAGACGCTGGAACCCACAAATAAAGATACCCCACATCCAAAGACAAAGGAGAAGCCACAATGAGATGGTAGGAGGGGCACAATCATGAAAAAATCAAATCCCATAATTGCTGGGTGGGCGACTCACAAACTGGAGAACCATTATACTACAGAAGTTCTCCCACTGGAGTGAAGGTTCTGAGCCACGTGTCAGGCTTCCCAACCTGGGGGCTCGGCAACAGGAGAAGGAATCCCCAGAGAACCGGACTTTGAAGGCCAGCAGGATGTGATTGCAGGACTTCCACAGGGCTGGGGGAAACAAGAGACTCCACTCTTGGAGGGCACACACAAAGTCTCATGCGCACCAGGACCCAGGGGAAAGGAGCAGTGACCCCACAGGAGACTGAACCAAACCTACCTGCTAGTGTTGGAGGGTCTCCTGCAGAGGTGGGGGGTGGCTTTGGCTCATCATGGGGGCAAGGACACTGGCAGCACCAGTTCTGGGAAGTACTCTTTGGTGTGAACCCTCCCGGAGGCCCCCATTAGCCCCACCAAACAGCTTGCAGGCTCCAGTGCGGGGGTTGCCTCAGGCCAAACACCAACATGGAGGGAACACACCCCTCCCATCAGCAAACAAGTGGATTAGTTTTACTGAGCATGGCCTGCCTACCCACCACCAGTTCCACTCATCAGGAAGCTTGCACAAGCCTCTTAGATAGCCTCATCCACCAGAGGGCAGACAGAAGAAGCAAGAAGTACTACAATCCTGCAGCCTGCAGAATGAAAACCACAACCACAGAAAGTTAGACAAAATGATTATGTCCTAGATGAAGGAACAAGATAAAACCCCAGAAAAAGAACTAAATGAAGTGGAGATAGGAAACCTTCAAGAAAAAGAATTCAGAATGGTGAAAGTGAAGGTGATCCAGGATCTTGGAAAAAGAATGGAGGCAAGGATGGAGAAGATGCAAGAAATGTTTGAAAAAGACCTAGAAGAACTAAAGAACAAACAGAGATGAACAATACAATAACTGAAATTAAAAATACACTAGAAGGAATTAATAACAGAATAACTGAGGCAGAAGAACGGATAAGTAACCTGGAAGACAGAATGGTGGAAATCACAGCCATGGAACAGAATAAAGAAAAAAGAAATGAAGACAGCCTAAGAGACCTCTGGGACAACATTAAACACATCAACATGCACGTTACAGGAGTCACAGAAAGAGGAGAGAGAAAGGACCCAAGAAAATATTTGAAGAGATAATAGCTGAAAAATTCCCTAACATGTGAAAGGAAACAGTCAACCAAGTCCTGGAAGCGTAGAGTTCCAGGCAGGAAAAACCCAAGGAGGAACACACCGAGACACATAGTGATCAAACTGACAAAAATTAAAGACAAAGAAACAATACTAAAAGCAACAAGGGAAAAATGACAAATAACATACAAGGGAACTCCCATAAGGTTATCAGCTGATCTCTCAGCAGAAACTCTGAAAGCCAGAAGGGAATGGCACAATATGTTTAAAGTGATGAAAGGGAAGAACCTATAGCCAAGATACTCTACGCAGCAAGGCTCTAATTCAGATTTAATGGAGAAACCACAAGCTTTACAGACAAGCGAAAGCAAAGAGAATTCACCACAACCAGACCAGCTTTGCAAAAAATGCTAAAGGAACTCCTCTAGGTGGGAAAGAG
>NW_020839240.1:0-4776 GCF_003676395.1 Aethalodelphis obliquidens
ATCCTTTCCTGTCTGGGTGGGGAACAGATGCCTGAGGGTGGCCTACAGACAGAGGCAGGGCCAAAACCAAAGCTGAACCCCAGGAGCTGTGCGAGCAGAGGTTAGAAAGGGAAATTTCTCCGTGCATCCTCAGGAGCAGTGGATTAAATCCCTGCAATCGACCTGATAAACCCTGCATCTGTGCAATACCTGAATAGACAATGAATGTTCCCAAAATTGAGATGGTGGACTTTGGGAGCAACTGTAGATTTGGGGTTTGCTTTCTGCATCTGATTTGTTTTTGGTTTTATGTTTAACTTAGTTTAATTTTTAGTGCTTGTTATCATTGGTGGATTTGTTTATGGGTTTGGTTGCTCTCTTTTTTTTTTCTTTTAATGAGTGTGTGTGTGTGTGTGTGTGTGTGTTTCTTTGTGTGATTTTGTCTGTTTAGGTTTACTTTTACCATTTAACCTAGGGTTCTGTCTGTTCGTTTTTCTGTTACTTTTGTTTTTTTTGTTTGCTTGTGTGTCTTTTCTTTTAATGAGTGTGTGTGTCTGTATGTTTCTTTGTTTGATTTTATCTGTTTAGTTTTGCTTTTACCATTTGTTTTGGGGTTCTATCTGTTTGGTTTTTTTCTTCCTTTTCTTTCAAGGCATGCAGATGGCAGGGTCTTAGTGATACAGCCAGGTGTTGTGCCTGGGCTTCTGAGGAGGGACAGCCGAGTCCAGGACATTGGACAACCAGAGACCTCCCAGGCCCATGTAGTATTGGCGAGAGCTCTCCCAGAGATCTCCATCTCAACACTAAGACCTAACTCCACCCAATGGCCAGCAAGCTCCAGTGCTGGATGCCCCATGCCAAACAACTAGCAAGACAGGAACACAACCCCACTCATTAACAGAGAGGCTGCCTAAAGTCATACTAAGTTCACTGACACCACAAAACACACCACCAGATGGAACCCTGCCCACCAGAAGGACAAGATCCAGCCCCATCCACCAGAACACAGGCTCCAGTCCCCTCCACCAGGAAGCCTACACAGTCACTGAACCACCCTCACCCACTGGAGATAAACACAAGAATAGCAGGAATGATGAACCTGCAACCTGCACAAAGGAGACCCCAAACAGAGTAACTGAAACAAAACGAGAAGACAGAGAAATATGTAGCAGATGAAGGAGCAAGGTAAAAACCCACCAGACCAAACAAATGAAAGGGAAATAGTCTACCTGAAAAAGTATTCAGAGTAATGATAGTAAAGATCCAAAATCTCTGAAATAGAATGGAGAAAATACAAGAAACGTTTAACAAGGACCTAGAAGAACTAAAGAGCAAACAAACGATGATGAACAACCAAAGAAATGAAATTTAAAATTCTCTACAAGGAATCAATAGCAGAATAACTGAGGCAGAAGAATGGATAAGTGACCTGGAACATAGAATAGTGGAAATAACTGCCACAGAGCAGAATAAAGAGAAAAGAATGAAAAGAATTGAGGACAGTTTCAGAGACCTCCGGGACATTAAACACACCAACATTCAAATTACAGTGGTCCCAGAAGACGAGAAAAAGAAAGTGTCTGAGAAAATATATGACAAGATTACAGTTGAACACTTCCCTGACATGTGAAAGGAAATAATCAAGTCCAGGAAGCACAAAGAGTCCCATACAGGATAAATTCAAGGAGAAACATGTCAAGACACATATTAATCAAACTATCAAAAATTAAATACAAAGAAAAAATATTAAAAGCAGCAAGGGAAAAGCAAGAAGTAACATACAAGGGAATGCCCATAAGGTTAACAGCTGATCTTCCAGCAGAAACACTGCAAGGCAGAAGGGAGTGACAGGACATATTTAAAGTGCTGAAGGGAAAAACCAAAACCAAGATTCCTCTACCCAGCAAGGATCTCATTCAGATTCAACAGAGAAATTAAAAGATTTACAGACAAGCAATAGTTAAGAAAATTCAGCATTACCAAACCAGCTTTACAACAAATGCTAAAGGAACTTCTCTAGGCAGGAAACACAAGAAAAAGAAAAGACCTACAATAACAAACCCAAAACAATTAAGAAAATAGGAATAGGAACATACATATCAATAATTACCTTAAATGTAAATGGATTAAATGGTCCAACCAAAAGACACAGACTGTCTGAATGGATACAAAAACAAGACCAATATATGTGCTGTCTATAAGAGACCCATTTCAGACCTAGGGACACATACAGACTGAAAGTGAGAGGATGGAAAAAGATACACCATGCACACAGAAATCAAAAAAAAAAAGCTGGAGTAGCAATTCTCAAATCAGATAAAATAGACTTTAAAATAAAGACTATCAAGGGATCAATCCAAGAAGATGATATAACAACTGTAAATATTTATGCACCCAACATAGGAGCACCTTAATACATAAGGCAAATGCTAACAGCCATAAAATGGGAAATCGACAGTAACACAGGAACAGTAGGGGACTTTAACACCCCACTTTCACCAATGGACAGATCATCCAAAATGAAAATAAATAAGGAAACACAAGCTTTAAATAACAAATTAGACCAGATACACTTAATTGATATTTATAAGACATTCCAACCAAAAACAACAGAATACACTTTCCTCTGAAGCGCACGTGGAACATTCTCCAGGATAGATCATATCTTGGGTCACAAATCAAGCATTGGTAAATTTAAGGAAATTGAAATTGTATCAGGTATCTTTACTTATCACAACACTATGAGACTACATATCAATTACAGGAGAAAAATCTGTAAAAATACAAATGCATGGAAGCTAAATTATACGCTACTAAGTAACCAAGAAATCACTGAAGAAATCAAAGAGGAAATAAAAAAATACCTAGAGACAAATGACAATGAAAACGTGATGGCCGAAAACCTATGTGATGCAACAAAATCAATTCTAAGAGGGAAGTTTATAACAATACAATCCTACCTTAAGAAACAAGAAAAATCCAAACAACCTAACCTTACACCTAAAGCAATTAGAGAAAGAGGGAAAAAAAACACCCAAAATTAGCAGAAGGAAATAAATCATAAAGATCAGATAAGAAAGAAATGAAGGAAACAATAGCAAAGATCAATAAAACTAGAAGCTGGTTCTTTGAGAAGATAAACAAAATTGATAAACTATTAGCCAGACTCATCAGGGAAAAAAGGGAGAAGACTCAAATCTACAGAATTAGAAAGGAAAAAGGAAAAATAACAACTGACACTGTAGCAACAAAGGATCATGAGAGACTACTACAAGCAACTCTATGCCAATAAAATGGACAACCTGGAAGAAATGGACAAAATTCTTAGAAAAGTACAACCTTCCAAGACTGAACCAGGAAGATATAGAAAAAATGAACAGACCAATCACAGACCAAGCTCTGGAATTGAAACTGTGATTAAAAATCCTCCAACAAACAAAAGCCCATGACTAGATGGCTTCACAGGTGAATTCTAGCAAACATTTAGAGAAGAGCTAACACATCTCCCTCTCAAACGTTTCCAAAATATAGCAGAGGGAGGAACACTCCCAAACTCATTCTACGAGGCCACCATCAGCCTGCTACCAAAACGAGAAAAGATGTCACAAACAAAACTACATGCCAATATCACTGATAAACATAGATGCAAAAATACTCAACAAAATTCTAGTAAACAGAACCCAACAGCACATTAAAAGGGTCATGCAGCATGATCAAGTGGGGTTTATCCCAGGAATGCAAGGATTCTTCAATATATGCAAATCACTCAATGTGATGCATCATATTAACAAATTGAAGCATAGTAACCATATGATAATCTCAATAGATGCAGAAAAAGCTTTTGACAAAATTCAACACCCATTTATGATAAAAACTTTCCAGAAAGTGGCCATAGAGGCAACCTACCTCAACATAATAAAGACCGTATATGACAAACCCACAGCAAACATCATCCTCAGCGGTGAAAAACTGAAACCATTTCCTCTAAGATCAGGAACAAGACAAGGTTGCCCACTGTCACCACTGTTATTCAACATGGTTTTGGAAGTTTTAGCCACAGCCATCAGAAAAGAAAAAGAAATAAAAGGAATCCAAATTGGAAAAGAAGAAGTAAAGCTGTCACCATTTGCAGATGACATGATACTATACATAGAGAATCCTAAAGATGCTACCAGAAAACTACTAGAGCTAATCAATGAATTTGGTAAAGTAGCGGATACAAAATTAATGCAAACAAATCTCTTGCATTCCTATACACTAATGATGGAAAATCTGAAAGAGAAATTAAGGAAACACTCCCATTTACTATTGCAACAAAAAGAATAAAATAACTAGGAATAAGCCTACCTACGGAGACAAAAGACCTGTTTGCAGAAAACTGTAAGACACTGTTGAAAGAAATTAAAGATGATACAAACACATGGAGAGATATACCATGTTCTTGGATTGGAAGAATCAACATTGTGAAAATGACTATACTACCCAAAATAATCTACAGATTTAATGCAATCCCTATGAAACTACCAATGGCATTTTTCACAGAAGTAGAAACAAAAATTTTACAGTTTATATGGAAACACAAATACCCTGAATAGCCAAAGCAATCTTGAGAAAGAAAAACAGAGCTGGAGGAATCAGGCTCCCTGACTTCAGACTATACTACAAAGCTACAGTAATCAAGACATTATGATACTGGCACAAAAACAGAAATATAGATCAATGGAACAGGATAGAAAGCCCAGAGATAAACGCACACACATATGGTAACCTTATCTTTGATAAAGGAGGCAAGAATAG